>NC_065581.1:119268851-119473588 GCF_024542745.1 Macaca thibetana thibetana | reverse complement strand
AAGATAGAAAGAAAAAGAAAGAAGATAGAAAGAAAGAAAGAAAAGAAAAGAAAAGAAAAGAAAAGAAAAGAAAAGAAAAGAAAGAAAAAAGAAAAGAAAAGAAAAGAAAAGAAAAGAAAAGAAAGAAAAGAAAAGAAAAGAAAAGATGTCTTTATAGCAGCATGATTTACAATCCTTTGGGTATATCCCCAGTAATGGGATGGCTGGGTCAAATGGTATTTCCAGTTCTAGATCCTTGAGGAATCGCCACACTCTTTTCCACAATGGTTGAACTAGTGTACAATCCCACCAACAGTGTAACATTGTTCCTATTTTCTCCACATCCTCTCCAGCACCTGTTGTTTCCTGACTTTTTAATGATCACCATTCTAACTGGTATGAGATGGTATCTCATTGTGGCTTTGATTTGCATTTCTCTGATGGCCAGTGATGATGAGCATTTTTTCATGTGTCTGTTGACTGTATGCATGTCTTCTTTTGAGAGATGTCTGTTCATATCCTTTGCCCAGTTTTAAATGAGGATGTTTGTTTTTTTCTTGTAAATTTGTTTGTGTTCTTTGTAGGTTCTGGATATTAACCCTTTGTCAGATGAGTAGATTACAAAAATTTTCTCCATTCTGCGGGTTGCCTGTTCACTCTGATGGCAGTTTCTTTTGCTGTGCAGAAGTTGTTTAGTTTAATTAGATCCCATTTGTCAATTTTGGCTTTTGTTGCCGTTGCTTTTGGTGTTTTAGACACGAAGTCCTTCCCATGCCTATGTCCTGAATGGTATTACCTAGGTTTTCTTCTAGGGATTTTAAGGTTTTAGGTCTAACATTTAAGTCTCTAATCCATCTTGAATAAATTTTCCTATAAGGAGTAAGGAAAGGATCCAGTTTCAGCTTTCTACTTATGGCTAGCCAATTTTCCCAGCACCATTTCTTAAATAGGGAATCCTTTCCCCATTTCTTGTTTTTGTCAGTTTTGTCAAAGATCAGATGGCTGTAGATGTGTGGTATTATTTCTGAGGACTCTGTTCTGTTCCATTGGTCTATATCTCTGTTTTGGTACCAGTACCATGCTGTTTTGGTTGCTGTAGCCTTGTAGTATAGTTTGAAGTCAGGTAGCGTGATGCCTCTAGCTTTGTTCTTTTTGCTTAGGATTGTCTTGGCAATGCGGGCTCCTTTTTGGTTCCATATGAACTTTAAAGCAGTTTTTTCCATTTCTGTGAAGAAAGTCATTGGTAGCTTAATGGGGATGGCAATGAATATATAAATTACCTTGGACAGTATGGCCATTTTCACAATATTAATTCTTCCTATCCATGAGCTTGGTATGTTCTTCATTTGTTTGTGTCCTCTTTTATTTCACTGAGCAGTGGTTTGTAGTTCTGCTTGAAGAGGTCCTTTACATCCCTTGTAACTCGGATTCCTAGGTATATTATTCTCTTTGAAGCTATTGTGAATGGGAGTTCATTCATGATTTGGCTCTCTGTTTGTCTATTACTGGTGTATAAGAATGCTTGTGATTTTTTCACATTAATTTTGTATCCTGAGACTTTGCTGAGGTTGCTTATGAGCTTGAGGAGATTTTGGGCTGAGATGATGGGGTTTTCCAAATATACAATCATGTCATCTGCAAACAGGGACAATTTAACTTCCTCTTTTCCTAATTGAATAGCCTTTATTTCTTTCTCGTACCTGATTGCCCTAGGCAGAACTTCCAACACTATGTTGAATAGGAGTGGTGAGAGAGGGCATCCCTGTCTTGTGCCAGTTTTCAAAGGGAATGCTTCCAGTTTTTGTCCATTCAGTATGATATTGGCTGTGGGTTTGTCACAAATAGCTCTTATTATTTTGAGAAACTTCCATCAATAGCAAATTTATTGAGAGTTTTTAGCATGAAGGGCTGTTGAATTTTGTCAAAGGCCTTTTCTGCATCTATTGCGATAATCATGTGGTTTTTGTCTTTGGTTCTGTTTATATGCTGGATTATGTTTATTGATTTGAGTATGTTGAACCAGCCTTGCATCCCAGGGATGAAACCCACTTGATCATGGTGGATAAGCTTTTTGATGTGCTCCTGGATTCGGTTTGCCAGTATTTTATTGCGGATTTTTGCATCAATATTCGGTCGGGATATTGGTCTAAAATTCTCTTTTTTTGGTATCTCTGCCAGGCTTTGGTATCAGGATGATGTTTGCCTCATAAAATGAGTTAGGGAGGATTCTCTCTTTTTCTATTGATTGGAATAGTTTCAGAAGGAATGGTCCCAGCTCCTCCTTGTACCTCTGGTAGAATTCAGCTGTGAATCCATCTGGTCCTGGACTTTTTTTTGGTTGGTAGGCTACTAATTATTGCCTCAATTTCAGAGCCTGTTATTGGTCTATTCAGGGATTCAGCTTCTTCCTGGTTTAATCTTGGGAGAGTGTAAGTGTCCAGGAAATTACCCATTTCTTCTAGGTTTTCTAGTTTATTTGCATAGAAGTGGTTATAGTATTCTCTGATGGTAGTTTGTATTTCTGTGGGGTTGGTGGTGATATCCCCTTTATCATTTTTTATTGCATTTATTTGATTCTTCTCTCTTTTCTTCTTTATTAGTTTTGCTAGCAGTCTATCAATTTTGTTGATCTTTTCAAAAAACCAACTCCTGGATTCATTGATTTTTTGGAGGGTTTTTTGTGTCTCTATCTCCTTCAGTTCTGCTCTGGTCTTAGTTATTTCTTGCCTTCTGCTAGGTTTTGAATGCATTTGCTCTTGCTTCTCTAGTTCTTTTAATTGTGATGCTAGGGTGTCAATTTTAGATCTTTTCTCCTTTCTCTTGTGGGCATTTAGTGCTATAAATTTCCCTCTACACACGCTTTAAATGTGTCCCAGAGATTCTGGTATGTTGTATCTTTGTTCTCGTTGGTTTCAAAGAACATCTTTATTTCTGCCTTCATTTCATTATGTACCCAGTAGTCATTCAGGAGCAGGTTATTCAGTTTCCATATAGTTGAGCAGTTTTGATTGAGTTTCTTTGTCCTGAGTTCTAGTTTGATTGCACTGTGGTCTGAGAGAGAGTTTGTTATAATTTCTGTTCTTGTACATTTGCTGAGGAGTGTTTTACTTCCAATTATGTGGTCAATTTTGGAATAAGTGTGATGTGGTGCTGAGAAGAATGTCTATTCTGTTGATTTGGGGTAGAGAGTTCTATAGATGTCTATTAGGTCTGCTTGCTGCAGAGATGAGTTCAATTCCTGGATATCCTTGTTAACTTTCTGTCTCATTGATCTGTCTAATGTTGACAGTGGGGTGTTGAAGTCTCCCATTATTATTGTATGGGAGTCTAAATCTCTTTGTAAGTCTCTAAAGACTTGCTTTATGAATCTGGCTGCTCCTGTATTGGGTGCATATATATTTAGGATAGTTAGCTCTTCCTGTTGAATTGATCCCTTTACCATTACGTAATGGCCTTCTTTGTCTCTTTTGATCTTTCATGGTTTAAAGTCTGTTTTATCAGAGACTAGGATTGCAATCCCTGCTTTTTGTTTTGTTTTGTTTTGTTTTGTTTTTGTTGTTGTTGTTGTTCTCCATTTGCTTGTTAGGTCTTCCTTGATCCCTTTATTTTGAGCCTATGTGTGTGAGATGTGAGATGGAACTGCATGTGAGATGGGACTCCTGAATACAGCAAACAGACTCTTTATCCTATTTGCCCATGGTTTAATTGGACCATTTAGTGCATTTACATTTAATGTTAATATTGTCGTGTGTGAACTTGATACTGTCATTGTGATATTAGCCGTTTATTTTGCTCGTTAGTTGATGCAGTTTCTTCCTAGCATCAATGGTCTTTACATTTTGGCATGTTTTTGCAATGTCTGGTACTGGTTGTTCCTTTCCATGTTTAGTGCTTCCTTCAGGATCTCTTGCAGGGCAGGCCTGGTAGTGACAAAATTTCTAAACATTTGCTTGTCTGTGAAGGATTTTATTTCTCCTTCACTCATGAAAGTTAGTTTGGCTGGATATGAAATTCTGGATTGAAAATTTTTTTCTTTAAGAATGTTGAATATTGACCCCTTCTCTTTTCTGGCTTGGAGAGTTTCTGCTGAGAGATCTGCTGTTAGTCTGATGGGCTTCCCTTTGTGGGTAACCCGACATTTCTCTCTGGCTGCCCTTAACATTTTTGCTTCGTTTCAACTTTGGTGAATCTGACAATTATGTGTCTTGGAGTTGCTCTTCTCAAGGAGTATCTTTGTGGCGTTCTCTGTATTTCCTGAATATGAATATTGGCCTGCCTTACTAGGTTGGGGAAGTTTTCCTGGATGATATCCTACAGAGTGTTTTCCAACTTGGTTCCATTTTCCCCCTCACTTTCAGGCACACCAATCAGACGTAGATTTGGTCTTTTCACATGATCCCATATTTCTTGAAGACTTTGTTCATTTCCTTTTACTCTTTTTTCTCCACACTTCTCTTCTCACTTCGTTTCATTCATTTGATCTTCAATCATTGATACTCTTTCTTCCAGTTGATCGAGTCATTTTCTGAAGCTTGTGCGTTTGTCACATAATTCTTGTGTCATGGTTTTCATCTCTATCAGTTTGTTTAATGCCTTCTCTGCATTGGTTATTCTAGTTATCCATTCTTCCATTCTTTTTTCAAGATTTTTAGTTTCTTTGTGCTGGGTACATAGTTCCTCCTTTACCTCTGAGAAGTTTGATCGACTGAAGCCTTCTTATCTCAACTCATCAAAGTCAATCTCCATTTAGCTTTGATCCATTTCTGGTGATGAGCTGTGTTCCTTTGGAGGGGGAGATGAGCTCTGAGTTTTTGAATTTCCAGCTTTTCTGCCCTGCTTTTTCCCCATCTTTGTGGTTTTATCTGCCTTTGGTCTTTGATGCTGGTGACATACTGATGGAGTTTTGGTGTTGGTGTCCTTTCTGTTTGTTAGTTTTCCTTCTAACAGTCAGGACCCTCAGCTGCAGGTCTGTTGGAGTTTCCTTGAGGTCCACTCCCGACCTTGTTTGCCTGGGTATCAGTAGCAGAGGCTGCAGAAGAGAGAATATTGCTGAACAGCGAGTGTTGCTGTCTGATTCTTGCTCTGGAAACTTCGTCTCAGAGGTGTGCCCAGCCATGTGAGGTGTGAGGTGTTGGTCTGCACCTAGTGGGGGATGTCTCCCAGTTAGGTTACTCAAGGGTCAGAGACCCACTTGAGCATTCAGTCTGTCCGTTCTCAGATCTCAACCTCCATGCTGGGAGACCCACTGCTCTCTTCAAAGCTGTCAGACAGAGTCATTTACCTCTGCTTATGTTTCTGCTGCTTTTTGTTTAGCTATGCCCTGTCCCCAGATGTGAAGTCTACAGAGGCAGGCAGGCCTCCTTGAGCTGCAGTGGGCTTCACCCAGTTCGAGCTTCCCAGTGTCTTTGTTTACCTACATAAGCCTCAGCAATGGTGGACACCCCTCCCCCAGTCTTGCTCCTGCCTTGCAGTTAGATCTCAGACTGCTGTGGTAGGAATGAGGGAGGCTCCATGGGCGTGGGACCCTCTGGGCCAGGTGTGGGATATAATCTCCTGGTGTGCCGTTTGCTAAGACCCTTGGTAAAGTGCAGTATTAAGGTGGGAGTTACCTGATTTTCCAGGTGTTGTGTGTCTCAGTTTCCCTTGGCTAGGAAAAGGGATTCCCTTCCCCCTTGCACTTCCCAGGTGAGGTGATGCCTCACCCTGCTTCAGCTCTCACTGATCGGGCTGCACCAGCTGACCAGCACCGATTGTCCTTCACTCCCCAGTGAGATGAACCCGGTACCTCAGTTGAAAATGCAGAAATCACCCATCTTCTGTGTCGCTCCCGCTAGGAGCTGAAGGCTGAAGCTGTTCCTATTGGGCCATCTTGCTCCAGGCTAGTGACTCTTACTCCCCAAAATACCTCTTAATTCCAAAGAGATAGATCATAAATTGTAAATGGGAGAAAGCTGGTCATATAATCTTATCCAAGTGATCAAAATGAATGATGCTCTAGTGAGACAAATGGACATCATATGCCTTCTGTTAGATGAGCTGTGGACATAGCATGATTTCCGTGGAATTTCTGCTAGAAACACATAAGCTGAATCTAATTATGAAGAAACTTCAGCAAAATTCAAATGAAGGGAATTTGCACAAAATAACTGACTCGTACCCTTCAAAGGTGTTAAATGTCCTGAAAAACAGAGAAGTCTTCCAGATTAAAGGAGATAAAGATGCATGGCATTACTGTGCAGTGTCGAGATGGCACCTACTTGTACTACAAAGATTAAGATTGGACAATTGATGAAATTTGCATAGGTTAATAGATTAGATAATAATGTACTATCAATATCAATTTCCTGATTTTGATAATTATAGTCTGATTAAGTAAGAAGATATTCTTGTTTTTAGGAAACTCACTAATGTATCTAAAGGGTGAAGGAAAAATCATGTTTTCAGCTTATTTTTAATTGGTTCACAAAAATAATTTGGTACAGACAGAGAAAGAGCAAAAGAACACTGGTAAATGGGCTAACATTTGATCTACCTAGGTGAATTCTTTGTATTATTCTTGAAACTCCTCAGTAAGTTTGAACTTAGGCCAAAATATAAAAATGAAATGAAAAAATAATGTTTCTTAAAGAGTTAAATCTACTTTATATCTGTACATATGTCTCGGTTACTTTCTATGTAATAACCTAGAAGTGAGACGTCTATTCTAAGGATATGTGCATTTGCAATTTTAATGCCAAATTACTGTCTTAAGCTGTCACATCAAGTTCCATTTCCAGTGGTGTAGAGAATTCTCACACTTCTGTAACTTTCCTCAAACCTGATACTATTACACTTAAATGTTTGCCACCCTGATAATTAAGAAATTGTATGTTGGGTTTTTTTTAAATATTTTAAAATTTTGTGGGTACATAGTAGGTGTATATATTCATGGGGTAGAGGAGATGTTTTGATATAGATGTGTAACGTGAAATGATCAAATAATCACATCGTGGGGAATAGTGTATTCATCACTTCAAGCATTTATCCTTTGAGTTACAAACAATCCAATTACTCTTTAAGTTATTTTCAAATGTACAATTAACCTAGTATTGACTATAGTCAACCTATTGTGCTATCAAACAGTAGGTCTTATTCATTCTTTCTAACTATTTTTGTACCCATTACCCATCCCCCCATACCCCCCACCACCACCCCCCCCGACACCCCTGCTCTACACTACCCTTCCAAGCCTTTGGTAACCACCTTCTTATTCTCTATGTCCATGAGTTTAATTGTTTTGATTTTTAGATACCACAATAAGTGAAATATGTGATGCTTTTCTGTCCCAGGCTTATTTCACTTAACATAATGATCTTCAGTTCCATCCATGTTGTTGCAAATAACTGGATCTCATTCTTTTTACAGCTGAATAGTACTCCACTGTGTATGAGTACCACATTTTCTTTATCTGTTCATCTGTTGATGGGCACTTAGGGTGCTTCCAAATCTTAGCTATTATAAACAGTGTTGCAACAAACAGGAGTAAAGCTAGCTCTTTAATATAATGATTTCCTTTCTTTGGATATATGCCCAACAGTGGGATTGCTGGATCATGTGGTATCTTGATTTTTAGCTTTTTGAGGAACCTCCAAACTATATCCCGTAGTGGTTGTGCTAATTTACATTCTCACTAACAGTGTATGAGGGTTCCCTTTTCTCCACATCCTTGTCAGCTTTCATTATTGCCTGTCTTGTGGATATAAAACATCTTAACTGGGGTGAGATGACCGTTTTAGTTTTTATTTGCATTTCTCTGATGACCAGTGATGCTGAGCACGTTTTCACACTCCTGCTTGCCATTTGTATGTCTTCTTGTGAGAAATGCCTATTCAAATCTTTTGCCCCCCTTTTTTTTTAAATCAGATTATTAAACTTTTTCCTATAGAATTGCTTGAGCTCCTCATATATCCTGGTTATGAATCACTTGTCAGATGGGTAGTTTGCCAATAGTTTCTCCCATTCTGTGGATTGTCTCTTTATTTTGTTATTTTCATTTATACTTTTCTGATGACTTTTACATTTGAACATATTTTCATATGTTTTTAAACACCCAAGTTTTTTATCCCATGGATTGTCTGTTCATACCCTTTGTTCATTTTAAAAGTTTTTATTTTTATATTTTTCTTACTGATATACAGGTCTTTATATACTCATATTTATTTTGTATGTAAATG
This sequence comes from Macaca thibetana thibetana, assembly GCF_024542745.1. NCBI lineage: Eukaryota > Metazoa > Chordata > Mammalia > Primates > Cercopithecidae > Macaca > Macaca thibetana. Next base: position 119,465,396 of record NC_065581.1, on the reverse strand, counting down.
GTTCTTTTTAAATGTGTATATGAGTCTGTCTAATGTTTTCTGCTTTTTGAGAGTCAGAATAAGGGCATATAGCCTGAAAAATTCAAATTGAAACTCACCATTCATTCAGTCACGTGCTGAAATGATGCTTGCAGGAAGTCTGAAGTATTGCCCTGACTACTTTGCACTTTGTTTCAATGGTAGCCCTCTTCAGTAGATTTCTTTTAAATTAACACCAAAGCTTCCTATTTTCTGATTCTCCATTATGTGGGAAAATAGACTCAACAACATTGTCAATCTTGAAAATCCAAAAGAATAATTGAAGTCTAATTATATCCTTTGCCTACTGGAAGACATGCAGTCACAATTTGCTTCTTTTCTCCTCACACCTTCTTGAAAGATTGCTGCAGGAAGCTGGTTTAAATGTAGTGACTTGCATGTTGCAGATTTTAAGGAATATAAATAACCTAGAAGTGTGGTTTTGAAATACAAGCAAATTGTTCTTTTTCTTTCCTAAAAGATGAAAATATAATTTATAAAACTTGGTTTCCACAAGCTGCATGATGATTTTCACAGGACAGTAATGAACATCTTGAACACTGTACTTCCAAATTAAATATGACATTAATGGGAAGCATTTAATGCAGCTCAACTCTGTTCTGATGGCCGTTTCAATTGGATTGCTGCTGTTGTGAATAGAAAAGTTGCTGACAATGTTAGCAAAACTAGGCTTACATGAAAGTACCAACTAAGAAGATGTTGGACTTGAATTTGCATGTTTAATCAGTCAAGTTAGCTCATCATATACCGCTTCCAGAAATGCAATTTTTATATACAAGTTGCTAGACAAACACACAGTGACTCATTGTCAATTCGACAGCCTGTGTTTTGAGGACAACTAGTCTTTTTCGTGAACTGAATGTCTGCGAGTCTGCTGTGGCTTCTGGTTACATCATGTAATTACCAGACAGTCCTTTTATCCTAAGGCAAGGCTTTCTCTTGGGGACTGTAAGTATATGAATGACACCCTAGAGTTAAATATAAAATTTAAAAAGGATGAAATTCGTGTCAGAAGCAGGAATGCCATAGGTAATGTTCCCCTGATAAAGCACTGTACAATGTAGACTGTTCTTTCCAAGTAAGTTTTCAACTCTCCTTTTCTAAATTTTAAAAAATAAAGCAGCAGAAATATGCAAAATCCTTTTTTAATTCCAAAAATCAAGAATCAGGATTATTACTTTATTTAGGCTGCCTCCCAAAGAAGTTGTTGAATTTGATGTCAACTTATAAACTTGGGGCTATAACCACATTGGAGAATTACTAGATTAGAGAATCTTCAGGTAAGAAATAGTCATTCTGGAAACCGTTGAATAGTTGTTTTCCAGGACATCACCATTTTTAGTAAATGTCTTATTTTATTAGAAGCTGTACAAGTGTTTATACCCACTTTACAACTTTATCTCAATCTTAGTTATTATTCCATCAAAATCATTTGAATTTGACCATTCATGAATATTAATTGCTTATGAAAATCTCTTAGAACTATTTAATTCTGGAGATGCCTACACACACACACACAAAACACACACACACACAAACACACACACATACACACACAGTATATTATTTAAACTCTGTCTATATCTTTTTCACACCATGCAAATATACAAATAATTTGTTTAGGTTATTAATGCAGACCTCTGAAATAATATTCAATATTCAACAGTTAAAGGCTGCTGCCGCCACAGGCTGCTGCCACCAAAGTCTGCTCCTTTTTGTATAACTAAAGTATTTCTTTTTAATCTGATTAGTTTTAAAATGAACTAAAATCACTCATTTTCATCTTCCACAACAGGAAGGTGGCCATGGCAAAGTGATCATGTAAGTTCCTAAATTATTTAACATAATATACAAGAAGCTTCAAATAACATTTTTCCTTTTACATATAAAAAATTAACTATTTTTTGCTAGATCTATAGTTCTGATGGCAATGCTTCAGAATAATGGCACTGCTATTGAAACTGCATCATCTGTTGTAATTTAATTTCCACTCTTAAGGAGGCAACAATTACAAGCGAAAGTGGTAGTAAGAATGATGTCTGATAAGGCACTCTGGTGAATGTATATACATACATTGTAGTTGCTTTTCATCTGACTAAAATTTCTTCCTCTAATGGCAGCTACCAAGTTGTCAGATAAACTGCAATAGCCCAGGCAGGTGGTGTGAATGCAGTGTAAGCAAAGACACTTGGTCCCAGACAGTGGATTTTCAGGAAAATCAAATGTCTTGAAAGTATGAATGTGGCAATTTTTTGACTGGTGTTACCTTCAGGCTAGAACACTTCCTAGGGATAAGCGAGAGCAATGGCTCTGAAAGTATTGACCCCACCAACAACATCAACATCACCTGGGAAGTCATTAGAAATGTAAATCCTTAGGTCACATTTCAGACTTAGTGAATTGGAAACTCTGAGAGTAGATATGTTTTAATAAGTCCTTCAGGTGATTCTGCTGCTGCTCAAATTTGAGAACCACTCATCTAGAAGAAGCAATCATTTGCCAAAGGAAATAGTGGAGACTAGGCTGTAAGTTCTTTGGGGAAGGAGTTAGGGAAGTGGTGGGAAATGCAGGATTGTGCCTAGTGGCAAGGCAAAGTGTACAGATGCTAACTGTGCGATCCGCAGCTAACCCGGGGTCTTATTTCACTCACCCCTATCTTCGGCAGTAAAGTTTTCTAAATTTGAAAAAGAAAAGCCACTGTGATTGGTACAGATGATAAGAAACATTGGAGATCTCTTTCTGATGAAACCATATCCACATATATGGCCATGATATATTGAGACAAAACACATGCACTAGGTATTTAAACCATTGGCTGTAATTTGAGCAATCTTAGGCATTTTCACTAAATTTGACATAGTACCTGTATTTGTGATAATATGATCTCTGGACCTACAACTAGGAGACACCTGTCAGAGCCTACTTAGTTCTAGAAGAGCTTCTAAAATTAGCCATACAATTTAATAATATTTCAAAGGGTTATCTTGTCTTATTGACATAATGAGAGCAAATAAAAAAAAAGGCTACAGCATAAATGTATATTTAGTGCAAGTTCTGCACACCTATGCAAAATGTAAGAAAATTACCAGCTTTCCTATAATTGTGAGTTTTCACAATTTAAAATTCCAAATGTACTTCATGAACTAAACTAAAATGCCATTGAGTAGCTTTTTCAAAGTTATAAGTCTAAAAATTATTTCCCTTTATAGCTTTAAATAAATTTTATGATTCAAATGGAAAAGATGTTTCACAGTTTTGTTGGTTATTAGAATATGAACCTTTTATTCATTATCAGATATAAGCAAAGGCTATTAAATTGTTCTTTAAAAATTGTCAAGTCAGGAAGTTATAAATGGATACAGAAATGATACTGTCAGTTTGACTGAAGCTTGTTTCTAAGATGATTTTTCAATATCCTCTGGGTAAGGATATGTTTATATAGCTAAATAGCTAAATTTTATATAACCAGTTTGAAGAGCATTGACATAAGATAGTTATGCATTTAATATTCCCTTTGGAAGTTAAAGCAATTTTTCATAATTAAAAAAAATGAAACTTCCTTATCTTCGTGCCATTGAGGACATAATCTCTTATTTCTCCTTTTTGCCTTAAATTCGAAACTGCCTGTTATGAGCTTCAGTGTCTTGCTGTCCTTTGGAATATATGTCTTATTTCTGTGCCTACTACACACCATTGGAGTTATTTGCTATTATACAAATAACACTACATTTTGAGTTGGGCATTTTCCATTGTCCACCCTCAGTTAATTATCTGCTCTTCTTCATCCTGCTCTGTGTCCCAGGAGGATGACCAGTAACAGCTGTACTACCCAGCACCCTTTCTCTCTGGCTTTGATTTGCATTCAGCCAGTGTGGGCCATGGGTGGGAGAAAAAGATGTACAAGGAGGATGAAGTTCATGAATTGATTTTCTTTGGCCCCTTCATGCTACGTTGAGACCAGTTGGTTGTGTTTTCTACCAAAGATCACATTGTCAGGGCTTCTACTACAGTTACATTACTCTCTCTGAGTTACATTAATGGTTCTCTCCTCTTTCTGCACTTGTTTTCCTTAGCCATGTTAAATTCTCCTCAATGACCCACTTAAGGGGGCCATCTCATCCTATCTCATCCCAGTCAAGTCTGAGAACTTGATTGATACAGTTTTAAACAGACTGTTGTCTCCTGGGCATACAACAGCAAATGGGACAATGTGGTACTGTCTTAGTTCAGGTTACTATATAAAAATGCCTTGGGTAATTTATAAACAGCAGAAATTTATTTCACACAATTCTGGAGGCTGGCAAGTCCAAGATCAAGGCACAGAATATTCAGCATCTGGTGAGGGCTCTTTGCTTCCTAGATGGCACTTTCTACTTGAGTCCTCTTTTATAAGGGTGCTAATGACATTCATGAGAACTCCATCCTCATGACCCAATCATCTCCCAAATGTCCTCCCTTTTAATACCATTTCCTTGGGGTCTAGATTTCAACAAAATAACTCTGGGGAACACAAGCGTTCAGACCACAGCAAGTACTAATAACAAAACATCCTTTATTTTGCCCTTTAATGGATTTTCAGGAAATCAGAAGTGTTTATATCATAGTGTCATATCTAATTCTAGTCTTAGAAAGGCAAAAGAAAGACCAGAGTAGAAGTATTAATTATCCTTTAAAGAACTTGATAGGAAAATAAATTGATGCAAGCTGTAATGTCACATGTCTGTAGAGCAATTTATAGTTTATTAAATCCTTTCACACACATCATCTCTCTTAAAAAACAAGTCTGGGAAATGACGACAAAAGAAAAAAGAAAAAAATTAACTTCATTACTTTGCAGTTTGGGTACAATGTTTTATTCTTCAGAGACTATCTGTTTCTACATATAGGTAGCCATTTTTATGTATATGAGGTTCATGTATATACAAAGCACCTTAGTAGGCAGTCAATAAATGTTGCTTCCTTTTTCTAATTCCACACTCAGTATCTAATTATGCTGTGATGTTTAATAATATATAAATTATTGCCTGGATTTTAAAATTTCAAAGAAGTGTTCTATGCTTGAGGAGCTTGCAATGTAGATGGGGAGCAAATTATACACTACTATTTTTTCTATTAATTATTTAAATAATCACCCCTAAAGCTTAGTGGATTAAAACAGTAATACTCATTTCTTATTATCTTTCCCAGTTTCTGTGAATCAGGAGTGTGGAAATGGATTGGCTAGGCTTTCATCTACTATATGAGCTAGGGGGACGCTGATAATTACTTACAGGGGATCTCACGTGGTTATTCCTCTTGGCTTGAACAGCACTAGAGAATCCACTTCACTGAGGTTTACTAACACGGCTGGCAAGTTAATGCTGGCTAATTGGTTCCTATCCATATTGACCTCTCCATAGGGCTGCCTGAGTGTCCTGATGATATGTCTTCTAAGTGAGTGACCCAAGAGAGCAAGTGACAGTTGCAATGCATTTTATGAATGATCTGACTTGAAACACATCATCATTTCTGCCACACTCCGTTGGCCCCAAAGGTCAGCCTTGATTCAATATGGAAGAAGGCTATAGATGTCGGGAGCCTTCTTGGATGCTCACTACCACATACACCTCGGAAATAAGACAATAATACAATCAGATAGCCAAATGAGGGTTAATGAGAGACGGTGTTGCAAGAGCAAAGTCAATGTTGCTTGAAATTGTAGAAAAGACCTAGAGGCTGAAGTGGCACTATATTTGAAGAGTGGTAAGATTTGTACATGTGGGGATGGAAGAAGATGTGGGGAAACCTGAACCTTCCTGGAAAATGTAACAAAGAAAGAATGACCAAGTAGAGTGTGTCTGAGAATTACTGAGAAGAGTAATCCTCAAGAAGACTAGTGAGAGGTTTGAGGGTAAGTTGGAGCCCTATTGGGAGTTGGAGTTTAATCCATTGAGGCAATAGAAAAGACTGTGACTGACACGATGAAATTAATACTGGAAGACAATTAAAGTAAAGATATCATTGGAGTTATTTAAATTTGAAGGGATAAAGACCTAAGTAAAATTATTGCTAGAACCAGTCAATGATAAAGAAATAGGTATGTATGTTGGAGACATTTTGAATGAAGAATTAACAAGGGCTGGTTATGGACAATGCCTGAGTAGAGTCAACATTAACTTTGTGTCTTCAAACTCAAGTAACCTGGAGAATGAGGGTGCTAATGGCTGAGAAACAGAGAATATAATTTTGGGGGATCAAAGCTGGTAGTACGACAATATGCTTGCTGAGACAAGCTGAGTCTGAGGTGTCACAGCCAAGTTTATAAAGACATGTTAAAACTATATTTTCATTTGCAGCCCCTGCTATTATTTGTGACTCTCCCCAGCCACACTTACAATTCTTAGAAAGCTGTTGGCCCTTTAAAAATAATTCTTGTTATTGTTATGAATAGTATATTTCACATAGCTTCAGCAGATGACCTGACCAGTTTTCTCTAACAATATCACAGTTTCAACTTAATAGTCAGGCAACACGGGAACCCAGAAAACAAGAGATATGAGATTAAGGAAGCTAATGAGGGAGGATATGTGAATCTTTCATCTACTATATGAACTAGGGGGACTCTGATGATTATTTCCTTTTCCTCTGTGAGAATGTCTGCCATAGAATAATAGAAGTAGATACTATCTATAAATTTTCAATTTCAAAACAGAGGTTAAAAGGACTACTTGACCAGAGTCACTTATGATCAGTAATCAAGTCTCATGATTATAAAAGATACTAGCTCTTTCTATGATGACAATATACATTCCTTAATAAGCTTATTTTTGAACTAATATATAAAAGGTGCAAATATGACATTTCCCTTGCATAATGATTTGATTGATTTAAGCATGGAAACAATCATCATCAAGATATATTTGCTACATATCTAATTATACATTGAGCTGAGCCATAATTATTTGAAACAGTTCAAATGCACTTAGGCAAAATATGATCAATTTTACAATATTGGTATAGGTGGTCAGTGTAACAGCTCATGAAAAGAAATCAATTAAGTTTAGAAAGGAAAAAATGAGGTTTGAGAATGGTAAAAAAAAAAAATAAATAAATGTAAAATTCTGCACTTTCCAGGCATTTTAAAATTATTTTATTAGAAAGTTAGAAAATGTTCAAACATAAACAAAAGTACATGGACCATTAACCAGCTACAAAAATCATCAATCCATGTATGCCAAGGATTTTATATATGTTACTTTATACTAACACTCAAAGAGGGTAAGAACCTCCCCTAAAACCATTTGATTAGTATGGAGTAAAGTTGAGGTTTGAATTCATGTCTGTGTGACATCAGCATCTTGACCCTTTTTACAATAGTAGATACAGAACAAGGGCAAGGTGTGTATCTAAATCACCTTTGCAGGTACAGACTTGACCTGATAAAGAATTTCATCTGGCTGGGTGTGGTGGCTCACTACTGTAATCCCAGCAGTTTGGGATGCAGAGGGAAGAGGATCACAAGGTCAGGAGTTCGAGACCAGCCTGGCAAACATAGTGAAACCATCTCTACTAAAATTGCAAAACATTAGCTGGGCGTAGTGGTGGTGGACACCTGTAATCCCAGTTACTCAGGAGGCTGAGGCAAGAGAATATCTTGAACCTGGGAGACAGGGATTGCAGTGAGCTGAGATTGTACCATTGCACTCTAGCTTGGGTGACACTGAGAGACTCTGTCTTAAAAAAAAAAAAAAATCTTCTTCATCTTCACAATGCTGGAGTACATGTACATTTAGACTATACATAGAATAAACATATTTTAAAATAACTGCATAGATGAATATCAAAGTACACATAATATACACACATTCCTCACAAATATCTTTAATAGATAGATCTGAAATGTCAATAGGCACTTTACAAAAGCTTACTGATTTAAGTGTAAATACTCCATGGGGGACAAATAAGAGAGAAAATAAATTACATATCCGGTCATATCAATGGATTTTGTAGAATTAATTCTTCCCTTTTACTGAATTCCTTTAGCTCTCAACATTGTTCTGGCCAAAATCAATTATATACTCAGGATTAGATTATAATCTGCTAAAGTATGGGGATATTTGCAGACTTACATTTTTCAAAATCGAGAATATATTTACAAAGGGTTTGACCAAGTGGATTGAGGCTTTTGATGCTGTTCATTTCTCATCTATTCTATTGCCTACCAATAGAGAGAAAAGTATAACTTCTGTCAGAATTGTGCTAAATAAATGAGCACCCTGTTGTGCTTGTCACAGTCATACGGAACCAGAAAATGTGTTTTTTGCAAGAGGCCCTGAGATGGTAGGTTTTGTCCAATACAGTGGCTAAGACAACAGAGTGAGGGGACGGCATCTGGGGTCCTCTGCTGGTTGGTTTCCCTGGTGTAATTTTTTAAGCCCTACCTCCAGTCCACCACTTACTACCAGCTCAGAAGATGTGAAGGAGTCTATGGTAGTTTAGATATGGGGACAAAAGCCAGGATTTGCTCTTTATGACATCAATTTTCTCTTTTACTAAGGGAGGGGGTGAAATCAATAGTGACTGTGAAAAAAGAATAGTATAAGCATAATGCACAAAATCAGGGAAAAACAATTCTCATTTTGAAGGTGACTACATTGAATCAGTTTAAGTAAAATGATGTTAAATACAGAGAATGTCTTGAAAGTCACGGAGAAACTTTGTAAAAATTTAGTTGTCTGGTTATATTTCAGAGCATGATTTCCAATTAAGAGCAAAGAGCAAGCCAAATTATTTTCAAAAGCATTCACAAAGGCCATTAAAGGTTTATGACAACTTTATATAATGAACACTTAAAGTTTTATTGTGTAGTTTGAAATTATCACCATACCCTGTAAAGTGAAGTACAGCACTTGAAAGAAGGCAGGAATAAAGTCTTATGAATTGTGCTAATAGAATCTTAACAGTAGACAAATTAGAAAGACTTCAAAGATGTGGTCCATTTTTCAGCCCGTGGGTGAATCATCTCTACCATATCTCCATCTCTAGAGCCCCTTCAGCACTCAGGGTGACTGTCCAATCATTCTGGAAATGTTATGTTCTTACTATGATGCTAAGAAACTATTCACGAGATAAAATTCAGTGAAATTTAATGCATATTTTGATATTCCTTTAAGAATGTCTTTTCTTATATTGAGACAAAATATTAACCCTGTAACTTCTATCTATTGGCCATAGGCTTATTTTCACATAAAAACTCCCCACAAGTAGACTGAATCATTTACACATTTTTTTCCTCCTTGGCTTAGAAGCCTATAGTGGACAAAGGGAGAGGAGTGGTGGGTTGCTTAGGTAGTCTCTTCCATTTCTCCCCTTCTTGTGCTTGGCCTCTTCCCACTCTCCTTCTCTAGATTGTCTTTCCCTTCTTTTTAGAGATGGAAGTTTACTGCCATAATATGGAGTGGGTGCTAGCTAAGATTGATGCTGCTGGATTCCAGTCCCCTGCACCCTAGGTGATCCTCCTCTTGGGCAGGATGGAAGTACTCCAGACCAACTCCTTCCACATTCAGTTCTGCCTTCAGCACAAGTACAGCCATTCTCAGTGCAGCCCTTTCTTTTTTGCTGTCCTGGATAGCTGGCCAGCCACCACCTTTTGCCTTTTGGCTTTGTTAGATGTGGATTTGATACCAGTACCTCTACCTCATGAACTCTGAATCTCTAAATTAACCTTCCCAATTGGCTTTCTTGATGCCAGTTGGTCTCTGCTTTAAGTGGGGAATACGCACAGCCACACATCTCCCCTGCCCTGTGTTGGGGATGGGGTGGCAAAGATTATCATAGCAGTTGATTCACTTCTGCTGAAGAAGTTATCTTCAAAACTAATCTAGGCTCTTTGTAAATTCAGCATCCTAAATATCCCTAGATTTTTCCCCCGTCTTTGTATCCCTTTTAATTTCTCACAGAGGATCTATTATACTTTGAAATATTAAGAGGAATGCTTGTCACCTCTCTTTTGTCCTCCTCCTTTGAGTCTTCAGACAAAACTAAGGCAGAGGGTCCTGTGTTCACATCCTGTTACTCTAATATCACCATTTACTCTCTGTCTCTTCTCTACCCTCTGACCTGCAAGTCCAATGTGGATAGCAAATTCTCCTCGACAGCACTTTCCTCCTCAATGCTGAATCCATTCTGTAATTTCTCCTCACTGGACTTCCTGCCTTTGGAAATATGCTATCCTTCCCTCTGTCTATCCACTAGCTGCTGTCATAGCTCATTTCAGTCTATTGTTTATTCTTTAGTGTCTTATTCTAGAAAGTTCTACTGTGGCTTCTACAGTTCTAAAAAAAGGTTATTTTTTAAACCATTTTTCTTCAAAGGCCTCTTTGGCTCACTTTTTCCCCCATGTATCCTACTTTGTCTCCTGTTTCTTGTTCACTCTACCCGTGCACTCCACCTAGGTTACTTCCTTTGTAAAAACTGGATCATGCTCTGACCATGCTGTCACTTTAGTCATAATCACTGAGTACTCGCTGAATACCTACAGAGTATTGAGCACTATTCTGGGAAGCATGCAAGATCAGGGAAAGTTAGGGTTTGCCTTCAGAGAATTTTAATTTCATTGGCTAGAACAGAACACATCAAAAGAAATGGAGAACACTTGATATGTTAAAATGTGTGGCTTGACAATGTATGGTTTTCACCTAAGCCATACGGTTGGCTTTCATAAAATTTAAAGAGATTCTGAAATCTCTCCTGTTCTGTGAGGTCTTTCCACATTTCTCAGAGAAGGATTGTTTTACTCTGATAATTTTCAACCTGATAGGTCCACAGATACTCTAGCCTTCCATTATTAACATAATTTTCCCCTGAATGTGCACATAGGATAGCGTTTGAATTTAGATTTTTCACATATTAGTTAAGTTATTTTACTTCCAGTTATATCTGTGCCTGATATTTTGCTTCTAAATTGTTGCATGAAGAATGAGGTTCTTATCATTTCTTTTCATTCTTTTCCATCACATAGATTTATGAGGTGTTCAGAGGTATGTAATGATGGTAATTATATTAATAACAATAATGACACCTCCCATTTGTGTTATGCTTTACAAAGTACTGTCATGAACATTATCTTATCTTATTCTAAAAATGTGCCTGTGATGACTACTTTGTTTCTGACTCTTCAGAAACCGTAATAGCTCCTCTGCCTCCCACCAGCTTTGTTGCTGACATTCCAGAGAGAACTACATCCCCTGAGTTTTGTTGCTCAGGTAACTCCCCAGGCTCCTAAGCTCATTTGCTTATGCTTCTCTGACCCCAGTTGCAAAGCCATTGATTTGGTTTCCATTCCTGCTCTCCATCGTCTTCTTTAGACTGGACACAGTCACATGCTTCTTGAGCCTGACTTATGCCAGAATACTGGCTTTGGTTGCACTGTGCTCTGGGTCCTGCAGCTAAATGGCATCACCACCCACTCCCAGCTGCAAATCATGAAACCACTGTCTTGATCCTGCCCACTTAGGGATGGAAGTCATGGGTACAATTATCGGCAAAAAGAGAAATATAAAACTCCCAGCTTAGAGCTCCTAAATGAGTTGTTATATTTTCTTTCTAAATAGAAGCATGACTTTAGAATACAATATTCCCAGTGAAGGCTGTGCATCTTTTTCAAAACAGGCAGGCTTTTTTTTTTTTTTTTTTTTTAATGCGGATTGTCATTAGCACAAAAATTTTCTAACGTTTGTGATTATATTAAACACGCAACTATGTTAGTTGATGCCCAGTCTCACAACTTGGAATTTTCTCAATGCTTTTCTTATGAAAATTTGACCACTATAATTATGGCTTTTATTTGTATAGGATTTTATATGGATATACATAACTCTAGCTCTAGTTTTCACAAATTCTTCCTATTACCCATAAGTAGGATATATTGAGCAACAGAGTTGTCAATGACTTGCAAGAATTAAAAACCAAGCAGAGAAATAGAGGAATGGCAGAAAGCCTGAAGTATAAGGATAACATAGGGAGATGGAGCACAGAGAGTTGAATGTTGCTGCTGTAGGAACAGTTTGCACATGGCAGCTTTTAGCCTAGATAAGGGTATTTATATTTCAGAATAAGTTGTCCCGTATTTCCTGAGAGAAAACTGTTTTGACTGCTTTTACTTATAAGTTTAAAGCATTACATGATATACTTTTATTTTTATGTTATTAAAATATAGATGATTTGTTACACAATAGACAAACTGACAACATTTTGAGGGTGATTCATGTTTAGGTGGTCGTAGGAAATGTACATTGATTTCTTATTTTTTTTTTTTTTTTTACTGAGAGTCCCAGAGTAAATATATCTTGTGAAGAGAAAGGTAAAATAATTTTAAAAACTGTAAAAAGAGTTTCTACAGGATGTTTAGGGGACAGAAAATTTTCCTCTGTTGAGGAATTGAATCTCTTCCCCTAATGGCTGAAATCTCCCTCATAGCTAAGCAGACCCAGCCTTGGCTGAGGTGATGTTGAGACCTTGTTGGTGTTTCCAGGGAAGCTCAGGAAGCTCGTTATGGTGGGTGTGCAGCTCAGCGCTTAGATAAGATTCCTCAGAAGTTTTAGTTGCTCTTCATTTATTTTAATTTGGCTTTCTCCTTAGCTGGCTCCTACTTAGCTTTCCTAGCCTGTGTGGCTCTATGGGTTTTCAGTAGTACCAAATCCTACAGAAGTCTGTAAAACTGTATTGCTGTGCTTCACGTAGGAAAAACATTTTTGCATTTTGTGCTGCAGAATACAGCTCTCAAAACTGCCCGTCTCATAAATGCCTTGACCCATTAGCATCCCAGGTAGTTGGTTTGTCACTTTTCTTCCATATTATAGCTTTTAAAAAATAACGTATTGAGTTCGTCAGGCTCAGGGGCTAAAATTATCTTCAGTAAGTGTGTTTTCATAGCATGGTGCATTAATACATGCACGCAGGAAAAATAACCCTCCCAGAAGAGAACTTTAAGATGGAATTTCTAGCTGAAGCTCCAATATAATTTGACTCTAGGTATAACTCAAGGCAATGACTTATCAATCTCATCACTCCATTTTACATTCATATTTTTCTGGTATTTTCTTTAAAAATGAGGGGGTGACTTTTTTCTGAATATAGACTTTGCTCATATGCTACTAATTTTCAATCCATCTCACCTCAGCCACACAGTTGCGGTGGCTGCCCCCAGACTCCACAGCTGAATCCTGAATGCAGAAAGTCCTCCCAATGGTCACAACCTTGTAGGTTGCGTATGGCTGTATTTCCACACATCCTGAGAGTGGTTCTTACATACAACAGCTTCCCACAGCTGAGCCCCACTCCTTCAACTCCTTCAGGTGCTCCCTTCCACCTGGACCCCATTACCAAGATGGAAACTAGCATCTCACCACAACTGCCCATCCCCTGCCCTGAGAATTCACTGCTCCCACTTGATTCTCCACCAAAAATTCCAGTCTCTGGTGGCTTCATTTAGACTCATAAGAAGAGCAGAGCCAGGAGAAAAGTCTTTAGCCACCTGGACTGGCCATTGCACATTTCTGTTCTCCATCTGTATGTGATATGCTCCTCAGAAGCCTTTGCTTCACCACTAATCTGCTGCACATGAGCTCCCACATTCTATACCTGCTCCTCAGGAAATGCTCTGGGAGAGCAGAGACAAACGGATACAAATTCCCACAAATTCTTCCACTCAATGCTAAGTGTATCCTGTTCAGTTTTTGTTCATTCTTACCTTATTCCTTTCTGCAAAGCTTCTTTCCAGGAATATCTCCCCCATTGTGTGCTTCATCCCAACTGCCGCGTGCAGGTGAGGGGAAAGGATGCCTCAAGTGGGAGAGTGACAAGCGCTGGATAACAGAATCTCTGCTGTGACCACTGCCCAGCCATCCAGAAAAGATGCCAGGGCTGTTTGTCACAGAGGAAGCTTTGAAGACTCTATTGGAATGAGACTTCTCTCAGGAAGGGAGCTTTAGCAGACATGTATTGCTGTGGCTGTCAGCTACCAGTTCTTCCTTCCTTGGGTAACAACACCCTAATCATTCTTTGAGAAACAAATTCTTCCTCAGTCTTGATGGGACTTCTGATCAGACTACTCCATCCCACTCCGGCCAAAGGATGGGCACATGACCCCGCTTGACTGAATTTGATTTTTAAGCAGAATGATATACGGACTGTTGCTCTGATTCAGACTGGCAGTGAATGAATGTCTCTTCATTCCTGATGGTGAGTGCCCAGAGCTGCTCTGAAACCTGGCTCTTCCACTTTTCCCCTCAATTCCATGAACTATGCTATGTAGTTAAAAATGTCTTTTTAAATTAAGTTAACCAAAGTATGTTTATATTCCTTGGAAGATCAAAGAAGTCTAAATGTTATAGAACTTGAATATGGTGCTGAAGAAAAGGCATTTGACTGTGAGTCAGAGGCCTTTGATTCTATTTCCAGTTCCACTAAAGACAGCTACAATTATTTTGTTCCCACATGACTTTACCTGCAGAATGAGGATTCTCAACAGGAAGAGGCACATCCAAATCTCTTGGGTGGCTTTTTAAAACTATACACACTCACTGCCAATGCAAATTCTGTTCAATGCCCCTCCCTGCTCCTTTCCCCAGCAGTGCATGGCCTCACCGTTGAACAGTACAGTACAGTACAGTGAGCCACAGTTGCTAACGGAAGCATGTTATAGCCCTCGGATGTGTTGGATGGAAAAATTTTCTACTGGGCTACAGTATTTCCAAAAGTCCTTCCAGGTCTAATATCCTTTGAGTTGATGAGAACTTTTTCAAAAATACAACTATATCAGACAGGTTATGAAAAAATATTTAAAGCACAGGCAGATGGAAACCTAAGAATAGAAACAGAAATCAAATCTCAAAAATTGGAAGAATGGTTGTAAAAGATTTTGATGTGAATTGCCTTAAATATAATGATCACACTTGTAGCAAATGTGTTGGTTAGAAATCATGAGACTCCTCATATTTTTATTCTCTAGCACAAGGGCCTTCAATTTTGTGAAAGACCACTACATTTGGAAAAGAAAAAACTTGTCTATCTTTGACACATCATGTGTTTAGAAATTTTCATTGCACTAAAAACTAAAATTATCAACATTCAGTGTCTAATGGAAAAAATTTTGAGTTTGACAGAAAACTACGAATCTGAAAGAACTTGGTAAAAAATATTCTGAATAATTTATTAATTAATGAAATAACTATTACAAATATGAGTGATACAAAAACAAAAATAGTTTAAATAAATCAAATATACATTAGTGAGCTAAAATGAAACAAAGTAAACATTGAATAGTCAATATTTTAAATAAAAATTGAAATCAAAGTTTAAAATATATTTTATTAAGGGTTGTCATTAAGGTTATGCATTGCTGGCTTCTTTTACTGGAAAATGTTAAGAATATTGAAATCAAAACCATGGTCTCTGCCAGTCAGCTTTGACAGGATCATCTTCTGAGAGCCAAATTAAATATTTATAATGAATATGCTTGATTTTAATTAAATCATCTCATTTTTTGTGTTCTCTTTCTCTTACACACATTCATACACATGTAAATCACCACCAACACCACGGTATTCAAGCCAATAATATTTAATATTTACCTATTTTGCCACTTAAATGAGCATATTCTTTGATATGATACTCTTTGCCCCTGAAGTTTCTTCAGATCATATGGAATATATCCATATGCTTATGGTGTTCTACAATTTCTGCAAATTGTTCACCGTATGGTACTACTAGAACTTTTAAAATTATGTCTTATGCTGGCTGCATCAATAATTTCAGTAGTTTATGTATGCATATAATTGTGGATGTAACTTCATCCTCTTCATTGCTTTTTGTATACCTTTTATAAGTTCTTTTTATAATAGATAAAAAAACATTTGTTCAAATAAATGAGGTCATTAAAATTTGAAAGCTAATCACGAATCTAACTAGTTTCTTGCCCTGACAATGAACATCCACTTACAAAAATTCTAATTATTTCAACAATAATTATATTGGCAGGAGAACAATGGAGTATATAATTTATGGTACTAATTATACTATTTAAGTGTCTAACTCTTACTGCCTTAGTTCATTTTGTGCTGCCATAACAGAATACCTGAGACTGGTTACTTTATAAAATACAGAGATTTATTTTTTACAGTTCTAGAGAGAGCCTTCTTACTGTGTCTATGGCTGAAGGTAAAAGGGTAAGACAGCATGCCTACAAGAGAAGAGAGAGAAAGAGAGAGAGAGAGAGATCCTTTTATTAGAAATGCACTCCCAAGATAACCAACTCATTTCTACAATAATGGCACTAAATGGCATTAATCGATTTATGAGGGCAGAGCCCTTCCAACATATTTACCTCTTAAAGATCCCACTTCTCAGCACTGTTGCACTGGAAATTAAGTTTCCAACACATGAACTTTTGGGGATACATTCAAGCCATAGAACTGACCTAAGCAAATTCTTTGAGAATTGATGCTTTGGTAACACTGACTGACTACATAGTGGTAACACTGCTTTTTTTTTTTTTTTTTTTTTTTTTTTTTTTTTTTTTTTTTTTTTTAACTATTTCACCAACAGGTGACAAAATACAGTGTATAACATGCTGTAAATAGACAGTGAAGGACTAAACAAGAAGAATGATACTTTGTGAGAAGATCATATTACATAGTTTCATGCGAGGAGTACTTGAATTTTCAATCTTGCTTTCTGGCTACCTTTGAATAACAGACTTTTTTATCATGGTGTTGCATAGTTATTTTGGAAGTAATGAAGGGAGTTTCTTACCATTATGTTTAAGCATTTGTATATCTTCGTAAAGGAACATTATGTTTATGTATTTGTATACCTTTTTAAAGGTGAAAATAGCATTACAGAATAATTTTAATTTCTGTGAGTATCTGTGGGGAAAACTACAAATATGTTTATAAAAATTTTAAGGTCTACCACTAAAGAGAAGTTGTTTAAAAAAAAGTTCACATCACAGTTCAATAAGAGGTTAAAAAAAAAAGCAGGAGAAAAAAAGGAAACAGAAAACTTAAATAAGATGGTAGAAATAGGTTCAAATACACCAGTTATAACAATAAATATAAACAGACTAGGTTTTAAAGAAAGATAATAAGAGATTTGGATTTACAGCAAAAGAGGTATGAACTATCTATAAGACATATGTCTAAAGTTAAAAAACAGGCTTTCAACAAGATAACTGGACAAACTACGGCTGAAAAACAGTAAACCAAATAACATTAAAATCAGCTAAAATGTAATTTAAGGAAAAAATTACAAAAACAGACAAGTAAAGATACTGAACTATGATTTTTAAAAAGCCATATAATCATATCTTCAAAGTATATAAGGTGAACTGATAGATTTGGAAAGATTTTTTAAATCCACAAAAGTGTAGATTTGAATTCAACTGTTAAAAATATTAGCTTAAATAGAATATATGAGTGTATATATACATATAAAGAGACAATATATGTATATACACATAAATATATAATATAGTTATACAAATCTCTATATATTTAATATAAAATATATTTATATTATAAAATTTTACATAAATATATAATTATACAAATCTATAATTAGATATCATTATACAAATCTATATATTTGTATCTATTATATATAAATATAACTACATATAATTAGAGATTTATATAATTATATTGTATATATACATATATATATTTATGTGTGTATATACACGTATAATTAGATAATTTGATATATAATGTGAAAGTCCCAGTTTTGTACTTTTCATAATTAGGATGCACTATTTTTTATTTTCTTATTATTTTCTTTATCAAATAATTTTCCCTTACAGATATGTCATATAATTCATATCATCTTTTGTAAAAAAAAAAAAAAAAAAATCTGAAATATCAGTTATCTTTGTGTCACTGGAAACCAGAAATGTTATTGAAACTGCACTCTAATCCATGTAAATTAAACTCAAGTCAGTTCACCTTTCCCAAAAAATTTGACCTCATTGACCATCAGAAAAATTGATGACACTTAGGCAGGGTTCAAAAGGTTTTCAGCTACTACCCCAATTTTATTACCACCATTTTTTATACGTGAAATTGATTTTTTCTCAGTTTTATTGACAGTACAATAAAACAGAATTTTGTTATTGTTATCCTACTATTCCCTTACTTCTTTCAACAAGGTTGTTTTCCCTAAATTCCTCCTAAACTGAAATTATGAAGCCACAATTAATCAACAAGGTAGTATCCATCAATAAGGGTCCTGTTGTTTTTAATATTTAATCACTAAAGATTTTTTTTCTAAGCCATGACTCACTCACTTTTACCCTAAAATATTTAGCCTTGGTTATGTTTCATAAGAACACATATTTGTCATATATTGTCAATATAATAAATGATAGTTAATTTAATTAGGGTTCATTTTACTAAGCTTAAAGATGGATTTAGAAAAGTAAAATATATATTAAAAATGGTCTTTTCTCATACTGTCTGCCTGCAGACCCTCAACACCTTTCCTTTTTCTTATTTGTTCTCTTTAAAATTTCTTCTCTACTTTTTCATATTAATAATATTCAATAGATCATAATTTAATTTCAACCTTGATTTAAACTTCCCCAATTTCTTCCAAAAATTGTATTGCTTCATCCCTCTGGAAGAGCATGTTTTACAGAGGAGGCAGTAATTTCTCAGTTTTGATTATCAAAGTTTATGTTTTGTCTATTTTTCTTTTCCCTTAACATGGCTGTAGTTGTTGTACGCAGATCTTCACAAGAGGGAAAGGGTTTTCTATCCAGATATGGTGGCCTTCACTGTCAAGTTTACTAAAATCAACCATGGAAAAACTATGAGATGGTACACAAGATATGTCCTGTCATATGGAAGGGGGAAGCCTATTCCCCCTGGCCACAGTGGTTGTGGAAGAGAAAAGAGAGTCAGAAGTAGGGGAAGCAAGTATTCACACATTTGGGTGCAAACTTTCCCATATGCACAAAAGTTCCAGGGAGTAAAGAACGATAAGCTGAAGGGTTTTTACCCATTTCCTGTTTTGAACTTCAGGTGGAGTTTGCCCACCCCCAGTGACCTTGCCAATGTGGGATGGCAACAGTCAGCACAGCAAGTGGTCAGATTACTGAGTTGGGAGGCAATCTCAACACAGCTTCTACTCACTGTTTGGCGAGGAAGAGCTCCGTAGTTCCTCCTCCAGTCTCCCAAGTGGAGATTAAGAGGGCAATTGAATAAACAGGGAAATTTCCAGGAAGATTCAGGGGTTAGTATTACTTAGGATAATTCCACAGCTAAGAACTGTAGAATATGTTATTGGGCTGGGGACTAAGTAGGAATCTCTGCCAGAAACCAGAGTGTCCCTGATATGAGACGAAGCCAATGAGGCCCATCAACAAGGTGAAATAGCTGTGCTCCCCAGAGCACTGCCTAAACTAAGTGAACATAACACGGGTTACACCAGCCATGGTCTACAGTGGCAGACACCAGCAAGAAGCCCACAGATAGGACCAATCCAACCACACTTGGTGAATACCAACCAGCTATCAGCTGCTCTACAAAACCTGGCACCCTCCATCAACCCCACAGAACAATAAACTTTCTCTTCATTAGAAATACTGTCTCAGGCAGGAGGAGGAAAAATACAGAAACAGCTGGATGAGGGATGTGACGTTAAATTGACTAAATGTTTGAGAAAGTTTATTTTAAACTGAAGGAGATTAAGCTGGAAGAGAAAGTAATAGCATTAATTGGAAATTTTTAAATTTGTTTTTCCCTAATATCTAGCAAAATGTCGTTTTCATAAAGATAAGTTATTAGAGAAATAAGTAACGAAGCTTATAGAAGTGTAGAAGTGTAAATAATGAGTGTATTCTACTGTGTGAAGAAATAATTCACAGTGTATATCTGTGTAAAAGTGTCAATAATTTTATCTGATCTATTAGATATAGATCTAAATATAGATTACGATGGTTTCAATGTTTGTGTCCTCTCAACATTCATATTTGGACATCTAATCCCCATTGGGATGGTATTAGGAGGTGGGGCCTTTGGGAGGTGATTAGATCGTGGCAGAGGGGCCATGATGAGTGGAATTAATTCACTTTCTTGTAAAACAGATCCCAGAAAGCTGCCTTGCTCCTTCGACCAAGTGAGGATGGAGAGAAAAGGCATCATCTTTGCAACAGGAAATGGATCTTCACCAGACATTGAATCTGCTGAAACCTTGATCACAGATTTCCTAGTAACCCCCTAGAACTATAAGAAATACATTTCTGTTGTTTAAAAGCTACACAGTGTGAGGTATTTTGTTATAGCAGCTCCAATGGACTAAACTATATTAGATATACAGACATGGATCCATATCTGTCTCTACGTCTGTCTATGTATTTATTTATCTAACCTATGTACTATATATAAAAGACCACATATCTATATAAAGTAGAGTCCTATATGCAGTTGAGATTGTGTGTGTTTTCTCTTATGTAAAATTTCAATTAGTAGCTTTTTGTGTAAGTCATTTTCCTTCCTTCCTTCCTTCCTTCCTTCCTTCCTTCCTTCCTTCCTTCCTTCCTTCCTTCCTTCCTTCCTTCCTTCCTTCCTTCCTTCTTCTCTCTCTTTCTCTCTTTCTTTCTTTCTTTTGACATAGTCTTGCTCTGTCACCCAGGCTAGAGTACACTGGTGTGATCTCAGCTCACTACAAACTCTGCATCCCAGGTTCAAGCGATTCTCCCACCTCAGCCTCCTGAGTACCTAGTGTAGTGTTACAGGCATCCACCACCACACCCACTTAATTTTTGTATTTTTTAGTAGAGACAGGGTTTTGCCATGTTGGCCAGGCTGGTCTTGAACCCCTGACCTCAAGTGATCCACCTGTCTCCACCTCCCAAAGTGCTGGGATTACAGGCGTGAGTCACCATGCTCAGCTGTAAGTCATTTTCTGAATTTCATATTATTTTCTGGAAATCATATTTCTAGGCCACTGGAAATGAGTATTTTAAAGATTATTGGAATAGCTTGCCAAAGATAGCTTCTGTACCTAAACCAATCCATTCCTTTAAAATAGTCAGATATTTGAGAATGGCAAAAAGGAAGGAAAAACTATATGAATCAAATATTGCATTTGTCATTTGCACTTTCGTTACTGTGAAGGCCAGATTTTAGGCAGTGGTTTGATTCTTCTGAGGTAGTTGCTTTTTATTGAAGACTCGTAGCCACTGGCTGTAATCTAGCACTGTGTGATTGCTTCACGTTGTCTTATTTCTGCCCAGCTGAAAGATCTTATTATTAGATACTTTCTCTACCAAGTCTCAAATGTGATCAATCGCATGAGTTTCATGAAGATCATTGCTTGCTACTCAATCAAAATCCGTTGTTAGGTATTTTAAATTATCTACTTAAAAAGCCTCTGTAGGAATTAAAATCTTTAAATTATACAATTTTTAATATTACGAATAAACTTTGTAAAAATATAGCCACATTTAAGTGCTATAAGCTATTTCCAAGGAGTTTCCATTGAACTCTTCTCTGGTTGATATTCTAGGCATCAAGCAGCAATCTTCAGTCTCAGAAAAGAGCCAATTCACTACTGACTGATGTTCACAGCAGGCCAGGATAGGGACCCATCACTTTTTCCTCCTTATTACACGCTGTCCTTTCCATTAGAATCATGGCAGTCTTCACATTGCTCCCTTTGCATGTATACCTCATCCTATGAGTCAGGCCTTGAATTTATTTATTCCAGTGGGCTCCTGAAAAGCTTTCTCCTTTGGCAGTACAATCAAAACCAGATTTATATCAAAATAATTTCCACAATCAATATTGTAGCACATATTATTCCACAATGATTTTTTTTAATTAACAGTGTAGCATATATTATTCCAAACATCTGAATGGATTTTTACTTCCAGAGATGGGATACTAAAGGGTTGAAAATATAGAAGAAAAATAAGGTCAAAACATATAAAACTATGCATCCTTGTAATCATGAGGAAGGGAAATATACATATCTGTATATAGAGATTTTTCTTGTTTTCTTTGCAATTACACTATATAAAAGTTTGAACATCAAGTTCTTTTACACTGGAGTTTCTTAAGCATAAAACTGTAAAACTCAGAGAGGCAAAGAACTGAAATGAAATTTGATTTTTAAAAAAATTAAAATATTTTACATGTGGCTTTTCAATTTTTAATGTACATTTGTATTTCCTTGCTTTCATCTACATTCTTAATTGACTTCAAAGAGACTGTATTTTATTCAATATCTGTTTATATCTTCAAAAAGTTCCTGAATCATCTTCAAAATGCAACTCAAATGATGACCTTACTGATGAAAGAGAATTATTTCTCTTCTTTTTAGTTTAAGTGCATAGATACGTAGTTCATTCTGAATAATAACAAGATTTGAAAGGAGAAACAACATTTCTCTTTATATTTGGTGGCAATTTTGACTTTGTGGAGTCCAAAGAAATTTAAATGGACAGAGCACAGAAGTATTCCTGACACAGCATCTTTCAACAAATTCCATCCTGTGCTCATTCTGACAACCTTAGACAGTCAATATCAAGTCCACACCCCTAGTTTGCTCTCCTATAGCTAACATAATGTTGTTTTTACAAAACTAATGACTAAGAGATATGGTAGGTGGAATTGGTCATGTGGAGTTTGTGGGGAGGGAAGATAGCCGTTTTAAATAGGGTGAATTCCGAAAGATGTAAAGGAGTTAGTCCTGTGGATTTCGGGGCAGAGTGTAACAGAGGAAATGGCCGATGCAATGGATATAGGTGAAAGGGTGAGAGTGGCATGTCTAAGAAACTGCAAGGAGGTCACTAGGCTGGAGCAGAGTGAGCCTGAGGGATGCAGTAAGAGATAAGATTATCAGAGAGGTAGGTAATGGGGGTGGAGGAGTCAGGGTGCATCTCCTAGAAACTTGAAAGTTCACACTGAATGAATCTGAAAGCCAATAGAAGAGTAAATAAAGAAGTGGTGTTTTAAAATCTGATTTTGCTTTTCAAAATAGGATATACAGGGTCAAGGGTGAAAGAAGACAGTCTAGTTGGGAGATAATTCAATTAGCACAAGAAAAAAATAATGATAGCCCTTACTACTGTCTTCTCATCAGACTACACTTTTTCAATATATAACACGTCTCTTTGTTCTCTTCTATTCAAAGCTTTTTATTTGAATACTGATTTTATTAAATATTCATACCCACTTTCTTATTGTTAGTATTTGCCTGAAATTTCTTTTTCAATATTTTATACTCAATTTTAAATCACATTTTGCTTTAAGTGTGTCTCCTTAAGCCGGGAAGTACATCAATATTTAGTTTACCCAAACTGAGTGTCTTCAAACAGGAAAATTTATCCCATTATTATTATTTAATAGTGGATATTTATAATTATTTGTGCTATTTTATTTTATATTTTCTGTTTATTGGTTTTCTTTTTTCCTTTTTGTGTTGATTTTTTTCTTTTTTTTTGGCTGTTGTTGTTGCTGTTCAATTCTATTTACTTTAGAGTTTCAAAAGTTATGCTTCCTATCTTATTATTTGAGTGGTCAGCCCTCAAAATCATAATACACATAATTTTGTATTTTCATTAATATCTTAAATAAATTATTTGTATTTATTATCTGTATCTTTTTAAATTTTATATCACTGTTCCTTAGTTTTCCAGTTATATTTTTGTGATTTTTGAATCTTTCTCTACCTTCATATGCTCTGACATTTAACTTTTATTTGCCTCTCTCACTGCACTGAGTACTTTTTATCTACATCTACCTTCTTTGCATAGCCGAACCACTCCTTCCCAACAAGCGGTTAATCTATTGTTTTGAACAGCATTGAACATCCAGATGGAGCTCTCTCTCATTCAATAAGCACTAGCTACTCCTCATTGTAGGAGAACCATCATCATAATTTTTAGAAAAGGATACAATTATCCATATCACATTAAATTATATCCTTTTCCTTCATTTAGAAACGGAGTTTATAATGCATACATACACACACATACATCTTATTATGTTTATGTGCAATTTATTTGAGGAAAAGTGTTTTACTTTCTTTGCTATGGCAGATGGTTTTACATGTTGTTTTGTAAACATGGTGAGGTAGAAAAGATACTGCAGAAGACCTTAACATCGACAGGCAACATACACTTTATCTTCTTCATTGCACAGTAAGAGCCTCAAGGACCATTTGGAAGCCTGCAGAGGCAGACACTGTATTTTCTTGCTTCAGCACTTATCATTAACCCAGAGAGCTACCCAGCTGCTAGTGCTGAAAAGCTATCCTTAGGGAAGTATTTCTTTCAAAGAGAGCACCCTTTCTTTAAAACCACATTGCCATTGGCATTCGGTACAAGAGAGTTCATAACCAAAAGAGCCAACTGAGCTTTCCAAAGACAAATGATTCAGTCAATGAAGTATTTTTATATAATCACTAGATTCTTAAATTATTCTCAAATATTGTTGACATGAATATTAATTTAATCTAATTTGATGATCAAATTTAAAAAGAAAACAAAATACTCTCTTCATCCCCAGCTTTCTTCTGGCAATACTAACCATCTTTCTGTTTCCATTTCCTAGAATATTGTTCACCTTAACCATCCAATCAAACCCAGTAATGTTTTCGTATTATACCTTATTTTAGTTCTTAAACAAAAATCAACTATATTTTATCTATCAATTAACTCATTTATTTGCTTATCTAATCCCTGTTTTCTTCTTAAGAGCAAGATTCTTCTCTTTATTATTTGTTTCCACATCTTCTGCATCTAAAACAAGACCTGGTGTATATAGCAGGTGATTAATCTATATTTCTCCAGTGATAAAGAATATTACAATGTTCTTAAATAATAAAAAACTTTAATTTCATCATGATAAACCTTAGAAAAAATAAAATTGTCAATCATGTCAAAATCCTGGTTATAGCATTTTATTTTAAAAACTTCTAGAACCTAGAGTTATTCATTCTTTGTAATCATCTTTAAGATCGCCAAAATAATGCAAATTTAATTTTTTAAAATGTAACAAGAAATACATGTTCATTATTGTGAAAACATAAGGATCTCTTATAGAAATTGTTGATGACTTTTTTGAATTAAGAGAATTTTTTAACATTTTCTTACAAAATAGTTAATTGAGAGATTTGTTTTTGTAAGTAGAAAGCATATAGGATTGCGATATTTTAATGGCTCAGATGAAAATCAAATTCTCCTAAAAAGTTATCTTTGTGACTAGTAGAATTCTTCTACATAGGTTAAAAAGATATTTGAAGGAGGCTGGGCGCAGTGGCTCACGCCTACAATCCCAGCACTTTGGGAGGCTGAGGTGGGCAGATCACCTGAAGTCAGGAGCTCGAGACCAGCCTGGCCAACCTGGTGAAACCCCGTCTCTACTAAAAATACAAAAATGAGCCCAGCATGGTTGTGGGCACCTGTAATCCCAGCTACTAGGGAGGCTGAGTCAGGAGAATAACATCCGGGAGGCGGAGGTTGTGGTGAGCTGAGATCGCGCCATTGCACTCCAGCCTGGGCAACAAGGGTGAAGCTCTCTCTCAAAAATAAATAAATAAAAAGAAAAAATAAAAGATGTTTGAAGGAAAACAAAAGAAAGAAATAATCCCCAAAATGAGAAATGGCATTTGTATCAACATCTTTCATGTGGAAACAGGAGTTAAAAGCAGATCATTGGCCCAGAGCGGTGGCTCACGCCTGTAATCCCAGCACTTCGAGAGGCCAAGGCGGGCGGATCACGAGGTCAGGAGATTGAGACCATCCTGGCTAACAGGGTGAAACCCTGTCTCTACTAAAAATACAAAAAATTAGCCGGGCTTGGTGGCGGGCGCCTGTTGTCCCAGCCACTAGGGAGGCTGAAGCAGGAGAATGGTGTGAACCCGGGGGGCGGAGATTGCAGTGAGCTGAGATGGCGCCACTGCACTCCAGCCTGGGCAACAGAGCCAGACTCTATCTCAAAAAAAATAAATAAATAAAAATAAAACACCATTAATAGCATACAAGGCAAAAACCTAACAATAAAATACAGCAGAAGAGGAGTGGAATACAATTTCTTGTTTATTTAATTCTATCTGTCTGATAATCTGAGATTAGGTTTCTAACACGCAGTGAATTTGCTGTTCTTCAATTCAAGATGATATGAAAAATAGAAAGACCAAAATTACTTTCAAATTAATTGATACTGAAGAACTAAATCTAGGTGCAAAGGATTGCTGAAAAAATATTCATAGTTTCAGCCTCGGAAATAATTTTTTCACAAAGATATAAAATTATAATATAAAACATGAATGCTAAACTATTAATTATACAATCTGAAGATTTTCCAGATATATCGCCAATCTTCTTAACTTCAAACATCAAAGCCTAAAAAAATAGAGCTTCTGGTTTCCCATGGGCTGATTGTGACCACTTAATTTCAAATTCTTCCACATACACTCCCCCAGAAAACATGTACGTCAACAAGAACAAATAAAATCACCAATAGCCTATGACAATAGCAGAGAGATAGAAAATAATTGAAATTTTTAATTCACATGTAAGTCAACATTGCTGTTTTATAGGCCAGGGTCAAGGATCAAAGATTTTGCAAAGGAGAACAGAATACACTAGAGTCCTAATAGCAGAGAAATACAGTTATTATAATATCAAGAGTTACCATCAAGAGGAAAGGATTGCATCCTGAATGGAGGAATACCAACAAAAGATCCAAAGCCTGGTACATCAGAAAACTGAATACAGGATATAAAAAGAAAGCAGCTTACACGTTAAAAGAATATCTCAGAGATACTGAGCTAGGTTTCAGACTGCCATGGAAAGGCAAATATTACAATACGGTGAGCCACACAATTTTTTGTTTTCCCAGTATGTATGAAAGTTATGTTTGCACTATGCTGTAGTCTATTAAGTATGCAATAGCATTATGTCTAAATAATGTGCATACCTTATTTAAAAGTACTTTATTGCTAAAGAATGCTAATGATCATCTCAGGCTTCAGCGAGTAGTAATCTTTTTGCAGGAGGAAGGTTTTGCCTCAAGGCTGATGGCTGCTGACTGATTGAGTGCTGGTTACTGAAGGTGGGTGTGACTGCAGTAATTTCTTAAAATAAGACAACAATGAAGTTTGCCACACCGTTGGACTCTTCCTTTCATAAATAATTTCCCTGGAGCATGCCCTGGGTTTTTTTGATATAATAGCATTTTATATCAAATAGAATTTGATATAAATTTGATATGCCACAATAGAATTTCTTTTGAAACTGAAGTCAATCTTTTCCAACGCTGCCTCTGCCTAATTAACTAAGATTATGTGATATTCTAAATCCTTTGTTGTCATATAAATGATGCTCACAGAATCTTCGCCAGGAAGAGACACCATCTCAGAAAATCATACTTTTTGTTCATCCATGAGAAGCAATCCCTTCAAGTTTTATCATGAGATTGCAGCAATTCTGTCACATCTTCAGGAGCCACTACTGACTCTAGTTCACTTGCTATTTCTAGCACACCTACAGTTGCTTTCTCTCCTGAAGTCAAGTCTTGAACCTCCCAAAGTCATCCATCAGGTCTGGAATCAACTTCTTCCAAACTCCTGTTAGTGTTGATATTCTGACCTCCAATGAATCAGAAGTGTTCTTAATGGCATCTAGAATGAACTCTTTCTAGAAGGCTTACAACTTACTTTGTCCAGATCTACTCACTGTCTATGGCAGCTATCACCTTATAAAAGTGTTTCTTAAAGAATATAACTTGAAAGTCAAAATTACTCCTTGATCTATGGGCTGCAGAATGGATGTTGTGTTAGCAGGCATGAAAACCACATTAATTTCCTTTTACATTTTCATCAGAGCTCTTGAGTGACCAGGTACATTGTAAATGATCAGTAGTTCTTTGAGTCTTTTTTTTTTTTCTGAACAGTAGGTCTCAGCAGTGGGCTTAAAATATTAAATAAGCCATACTGTAAAGAGATGTTCTGTCTTCCAAGCTTTCTTGTTCCATTTATAGAGCACAGTTAGAGTAGGTGTAGTGTAACTCTTTAGAGCCCTAAAAGTTTTGGAATGGTAGATGAGTGTTGGCTTCAACTTAAAGCCACCAGCCATGTTAGCCCCTCACAAGAGTCAACCTGTCCTTTGAAGCTTTAAAATCAGGCATTTTTCCTCCAACATAAGGCGATTTCATCTACATTGAAAATCTATTCTTTAGTATAGCCATCTTCATCAAACATCTTACCTCGATCTTCTGGAAACTTGCTGCAGCTTATAATCAGCAATTGCTGCTTTACCTTGCACTTTTATGTTACGGTGATGGCTTCTTTCTTTAAACCTTGTGAACCAACTTTTTCTAGCTGCCAATTTTTCCTCTGCGGCTTATTCACCTCTCTCAGCCTTCATATAATAGAAGAGACTTAGGGCCTTGATCTGGATTAGATGTCAGCTTAAGGGAATCTTGTGGCTTGTTTGATCTTCTATCCAGACCATTCAAACTTTGTCCATATCAGAAATAAGGTTGTCTCATTTTCTTATCATTTATGTGTTCACAGATGTAGCAATTTTAATTTCCTTCAAGAACTTTTCCTTCTCATTTTTGCGTTCTTGTCTTACATAACTTGGCTAACAGCTTGGTACAAGAGACCTAGCTTTCGGCCTATCTCAGATTTAGACATGCCTTCCTCACTAAACTTAATAACTTCCAGCTTTTTATTTAAAGTGAGAAAAACTTTCACTGGGCTTAGTCTATTTATATATAATGTAATTATGACATTTTGGGGTTTAAATCTGTCTTTAAAAAATTTGTCCCACATTTTATTTTCTTAGCTTATGTTTTCTTTTTATTCTGTGTACTCCTTTCATGACTTATTTTGGATTCATTTTTCTAATCATTCCATCTTCTTCCCACCTTCTTATTAGTTTTTTAGTTATAAATTTTTTTAATGATTATGCTCATGTCTAGATATATTTAAATGGACCTTCACACATTCTTTATATAGTGTAAACCTCATAATACCTTACAATAAGCCTTCACGTAACATTGTCAACACGTTCTTGGAAACTGAGACTTCCAGTGAAACATTGTATAACAGATCCATTTTTTTCCCACATTAACATTGTAAGGACACATTGAATAAAACACTATTATTTGAAAACCTGCTAAATTCAAAATTTTCAAAAACCTATTAATAACATTAAATGAGAACGTATTGTGGTTTTGTTTTTTTAAACGGTAAATATTTGTGTACATTTAACCAAATATGTACCAGTGTTCTTTATTCTTTCTGTTTGTATGTAGTTCCAGCTAGGATCATGTCCCTTCTACTTGAAGGGCAGAAACTTGCTATTATTATTACTAGTAGGATGATGATTATTAGTATTTGTTATTGCATCTCTTCTAGCAAAATATTCTTTATCTTTTAAAAAAAAAATCTTTATTTTACCTTCTTTTTTTGTGACAGATATTTTCCTTGGGTATTGAATTCTAGATTGACAGTTTTTTTCTTTGGACACTTCAAAGATGTCCTTTCACCGGCTTCTGACTTCCATCATTTTTTGTTGAAAACTTGGTATTACTGTGGATCTTTTGAATAATGTATCCTTTTTTCCTTTTTTAGCTGAATGATTTTCAACTTCTCTCTCTTTGTTTTTAATTTTGTCTCCCTCTCCCTCTCCCCTCTTTTTTTTTTTTTTTTTTTTTTTTTTTTTTTTTTTTTGAGACAGGTTCTCCTTCTGTCACCCAGGGTAGAGTACAGTGGCACAATCACAGCTCACTGCTGCAGATTCAACCTCCTGGGTTCAGGTGATCCTCCTACCTTGGCCTCTACTCTGTCTAATCTGTTGATTAAACCCTATATTAAATTCTTAGATAATGAGTTCTTATGAGATCTGGTTGTTTAAAAGTGTGTGACACTTCCTCCTCTTTGCTTTTAAGTAATCATTTTTATTTCTGGGATTTCTATTTGATTTGTTAAAATAGAATCCAATTCTCTAGTCAAATCTCCATCTTTTCATGTATTGGCTTGAAAATATTAAGCATAGTTATTTTTTAGTTGAGATATAATTTACATAATATAAAATTAACATATTAAAGATTACCAATCAGTGGTTGTTAGTATATTCACTATGTTGCTCAAACACCACTACTATCTAATGCCAGGGCATTTCTATTACTCCCAAAGAAACTCCACAGTTACTAGCAGTCAATTCACCCCTTTTCCTGTCCCCTGGCAACCACTGATACAGTCTAGGTATTTTTCCCCTCTAAATCTCATGTTGAAATGTAATCCCTAATGCTGGAGGTGAGACCTGGTGGGAGGTGATTAGCTTATGGGGCAGATCCCTCATGGCTTGGTGCTGTCCTCAAGATAATGAGTTCTTATGAGATCTGATTGTTTAAAAGTGTGTGGCACCTCCTCCTTGTTACTTCTGTTCTTGCCATGTGATGTGCCTACTCTGGCCCTACCTTCCACCATGAGTAAAACTCCCTGAGGCCTCCTCAGAAACGAGGCAGATACTGGCCCTGTGCTTGTACAGCCTGCAGAAGCATGAGCCAATTAAACCACTTTTTATTTATTTATTTATTTATTTATTTATTTATTTTTTTTTAAAAGATGTAACTAAAAGTTTAGACATAATCAATCATATATGGAAGAAGTGAGGAAAGGAATATGAAGCATAAGGTATAAATGAGTAAAAATCCTAACATATCCTATAGAAAGTAAATTGATTTATCAAGAGGAATATTGTTTTCACATGAGAGGTAAATACCAGAAAAAACAGTTAAAAACATAGTGATTCTTCTAGCAAATGGCACAAATCAATGAAATGGGACAAATCAATGAGAGAAAAGAGTGAATAATTATATATATATATATGCTTTATAGAAGTATTTAGCAATTATTTTCATGTAATACTTTCACCATAATTTTTAAAATTTAAATAATCAAGAAATAATGAAAAATAAAAATAGTTTATAAATTATGGGCAACTGCAGAGAATGTGGGAATTATTCTGATTTCTTAAATTTATTTTCTAAATTATACTTTAAGTTCTAGGGTACATGTGTTTTTAAATAAATTACCCAGTCTCAGGTATTTCTGTATAGCAATGCAAAAACTGACTAATACAACTACTAATATACTTCTATTTTAGATACTTAATATATGTTAATCACACAATTTTTTTATATCTGGCTTCTTTCATTTAGCATGATGTTTTCAAGGCTCATCCGTGTTGCAGCATGTATCAACCCTTCATTTATTTTTAAAGCCAAATATGTTGTATTGTACAGATATATCACATATTATTTATTCAGTCATCAGTTAATGGATATTTGTGTTGCTACTGCTTCTTCGCTATTATAATGTTGTCATAAACATTCATAGACAAGATTTTGTGTGAATGTATCTTTTCAATTCCCTCAGATACATATCTAAGAATGGAATTGCTGGGTTTTATCATAGTTTTATGCTAAACTTTTTGAGAAATGGCCAAGTTGTTTTCAACAGTGTCTCTACAATTTATATTTCTACCAGCAACGCATTAGGGTTTCAATTTCTCCACCTTCTCACCCACATTTGCTATTGACTATCTTTTTTACTGTTGCCATCCTAGGGGGTATCGAGTGCCATCTCCTTGTAGTTTTTATTTGTTTTTACCTAATTATTAATGATGTTGAGCATTTTTTGGTGTTTATTGGCTGTTGGTATATCTTCTATGGAGAACTGTCTTTTCAAATGAATTATCCATTTTTAAATTTGGTTATCTTCACTTGTTCAATTTTATTTCTTTTTTTATATTCCTCAGACTGGGTAACTAATCTATGTTGACCTGTTTTCAAGTTCACCGATGGTTTCTTCTGACCAAATCTCTTGTTGAGCCCCTCAAGTGAATTTTTTATTTTATTTGGATTTTTTTCCTACTATAAAGTTTCTATTTGTTTTTTCTTTATAATTTCTATCTTTTTATTGATATTCTCCATTTGGTAAAACATGTGTCGCCCACATTTCTTTAATTCTTTAGGATTATTTTAATTATTCCGTTCCTTTTTTTGTTTTGTTTTGTTTTTTTGAGACAGAGTCTCACTCTGTCACCCAGGCTGGAGTGCAATGGTGCAATCTCGGCTACTTGCAACCTCCACCTCCCAGGTTCACGCCATTCTCCTGCCTCAGCCTCCCAAGTAGCTGGGACTACAGGCACCCACCACCACACCTGGTTAAATTTTTGTTTTTGTATTTTTAGTAGAGCTGGGGTTTCACCATGTTAGCCAGGATGGTCTCGATCTCCTGACCTTGTGATCTGCCCACCTTGGCCTCCCAAAGTGCTGGGATTACAGGCGTAAGCCACCATGCCTGGCCAATTATTCAGTTCTTTAGGTGTTTTTAGCTTTTCAGACATATTTAAAATAGTTTTTTTGCTGAAAATACATTTATTTGATATGTGATATGGTTTGGCTCTATGTCCCCACCCAAATTTCATGTGGAATTGTAATCTCCATGTGTTGAAGGTAAGGCCTGGTGGGAGGTGATTGGATCATGGGGGTAGATTTCCCCCATGCTATTCTCATGATAGTGAGTGAGCTCTGACGAGATCTGATGGTTTAAAAGTATGTGGTACTTCCCCCACCGCCCCCCTCCTGCCTCCATGTGAAGAAGGTGCTTACTTCCCCTTTGCCTTCTCCCATGATGGTAAGTTTCCTAAGGCCTCCCACTCATGCTACCTGTTAAGCCTGTAGAACTATGAGTTGGTTAAACCTCTTTTCTTCATAAATTATCCAGTCTCACAGTCTCAGGTAGTTCTTTATAGCAGTGTGAGAAGAGACTAATACAGCATGTATTTTCCCCAAATAGTAAAATAAACTGACCAGTGGATCAAAACCATTTGACCTAAAAAATGAATAAAAGCTATTTGATTTCTCAGAAAGAAAATATGCTGATCAAAATTTCCACCAAAAATAAGGTGAAAATGTTGCCACCTCATTGGCGTTATTTTGGCTGCTCACCTAGGTGATCACACTGACCTAAAAATAAAACCTAAAAACAAATAAACAAGCAGCCTCTTTCTCCACAAAACATTAAACCACCACCATCAAAAGCTGATTCTACTTATATCTACATATGAGGGAACTGAGACTCTTGAAATATTGTAATACCAAGACAGACAACAGCAATTGCATGGTTGCTGCATCTCATTTGTCACGTATCAGTTCAGTTCAATTCGGTCCAGACCTTGAAAGTGACATGCTTTGCATATCAGGCTCAGCTCTTACCTGTTTAGGTTACTTAGTGGAATTTTGAGTAATCTAAACCCACCTTGAAAATGAAAAAAATTAATATGCTAGAAATCAGAATGCAAATTATACATTCATTTTAGGATAAAACACAAAACTGATAAGACATTTCATGTTTATGGCAGGTTTGCTTCATGATGCAATCCATGGTATCTTGAGAGATACACTGTTCACTCTTACCTCTTTTCAGGTGGTGTATGTGTGTGTGCATATGTGTGTGTGTGGGTGTACAGGAAAGGTGCTCTGGCTTGGGTTTTCTGAAGTCAAATCTAAAGAACAATCAAGTCCAAGACCAATAATGTCATGGAACAAAGTCCCCAATGGGAAGTGAGATTTATGGAAAAGAGAAGGGAAATAGAATAACTAAAGAAGCCGATTTGGGGAAGCAGAGGGCAGGGCTGACAGTATAAGGAGCTATCCTCCTTGTTCTGCTAACTGTAACTGCATGCTTATCTCACGCCCTGAGTTTAGGCTATTATATTCTGAGTCTGGGTTCATAGATAAGGCTGCACACAAAGGTAGATCTTGAGTTTCACATGAAGAGTTTTGGTATTCCCAGTGTAGATTCCCCCTAGAAGGAAATATATATATATATATATATATATAAATTTTTTTTTTTTTAGTTGGAGTCTCACTCTGTCGCCCAGGCTGGAGTGCAGTGGCACCATCTCATCTCCCTGCAACCTCCACCTCCTAAGCTCAAGCGATTCTCCGGCCTTAGCCTCCTGAGTAGCTGGGATTACAGGCACACGCCACCACGCCCAGCTAATTTTTGTATTTTTAGTAGAGATGGGGTTTCACCACGTCGGTCAGGCTGGTCTCAAATTCCTGACCTCATGATCCGCCTGCCTCAGTCTCCCAAAGTGCTGGGATTACAAGCATGAGCCATCGCACTAGGCCAAGGATAATTTTTTAAAAAAATATTTTAACTTTTATTTTAGGTTCAGGGGCACGTTTGCAAATTGTTTACAGAGGTAAACTTATGACTCAGGGATCTGGTGTACAGATTATTTTATCAAGCAAGTACTCAACATGGTATCCAATAGTTTTTTTTTTTTTTTTTTCTTTTCTTCTTTTTCTTCTAAACCTCTCCCTTCTCCCACCCTCTGCTCTCATGTAGGCCCCCGTACCTGTTGTTCCCCTCTTTCTCTCCATGTGTTCTCATCCTTTAGCTCCCACTTATAAGCAAGAACATGTGGGATTTGGTTTGTTGTTCCTGCATTAGTTTGCTAAGGATAATGGCTTCCAGTTTCACCCATGTTTCTGCAAAGAACATGATCTCTTTCTTTTTATGGCTGCATAGTATTCCATGGTGTATATATGCCACATTTTCCTTATCCAGTCTACTGTTGATGGGCATTTAGGTTTATTCCATGTCTTTGCTATTTTGAATAATGCTGCAATGAACATACGTGTGCATGTGTCTTTATGGAAGAAGAGTTTATATCCCTTTGGATATATACCCAGTAGTGAGATTGCTGGTTTGAATGGTAATTCTGCTTTTAGTTCTTTAGGGAATCACCACTCTGCTTTCCATAATGGTTGAACAAATTTACACTCCCACCAGCAATGTGTAAATGTTTCCTTTTCTCTGCAATCTCACCAGCATCTGTTATTTTACTTTATTTTATTTTGCCTTTTAGTAAGAGCCATTCTGACTGACGTGAGATAGTATCTTATCATAGTTTTGATCTGCATTTCTTTAATGATCAGTGATATTGGGCTTTTGTTCATATGCTTATTGACCGCATGTGGGTCTTATTTTGAAAAGTGTCTGTTCATGTTTTTGCTGTCTTTTTAATGAAGTGGTTTGCTTTTTGTTTGTATGTTTGTTTAAGTTCCTTGAAGATTTTGGATATTAGATATATTGTCAGATGCATAGTTTGCAAATATTTTTCCCCATTCTGTAGGTTGCCCATTTACTCTGTTGATAGTTTCATATGCTGTGCAGAATCTCTTTAACTTTATTAGGTCCCATTTGTCAATTTTTGCTTTTGTTGCAATTGCTTCTGGCGTTTTCATCATGAAATCTTTGCCAGTTCCTGTGTCCACATTGTATGTGCTATGTTATCTTTCAGTGTTTTTATACATTTGTTTTACATTTAGGTCTTTAATCCATATGGAGTTGATTTTTGTATATGGTTTAAAGAATTGGTCCAGTTTCAGTCTTCTCCATATAGCTAGCCAGTAAGCCCAGCACCATTTATTGAATAGGGAGTTGTATTAGCCCGTTTTCATGCTGCTGATAAAGACATACCTGAGACTGAAAAGAAAAATTGGTTTAATGGACTCAGCTCCACATGGCTGGGAAGCCTCACAATCACAGCAGAAGGTGTAAGGCACATCTCATATGGTGGCAGACAGGAGAAGAGAGAGAGCGAAGTGAAAGGGGTTTCCCCTTATAAAACCATCAGATCTCGTGAGACTTGTTCACTACCATGAGAACAGTATGGAGGAAACTGCTACCATGATTCAATTATCTTCCACTGAGTTCCTCTCACAACAAAAGGGAATTGTAGGAGCTGCAATTCAAGTTGAGATTTGGGTGGGGACACTGCCAAACCACATAATTGCACCATGGCCCCTCCCAAATCTTATGCTCTCAGATTTCAAAACCAGTCATGCTTTCCCAACAGTCCCCAAAGTCTTAACTCACTTCAGCATTAACTCAAAAGTCCACAGTCCAAAGACTCATCTGAGACAAGGCAAGTCCTTTCTGCCTATGAGCCTGTAAAATCAAAAGCAAGTTAGTTACTTCCTAGATACAATGGGGTACAGGCATTGTGTAAATACAACCATTCCAAATGGGAGAAACTGGTTCAAACACAGGGGCTAAAGACCCCATGCAAGTCCAAAATCCAGTGGCACAGTCAAATCTTAAAGCTCCAAAATGATCTCCTTTGACTCCATGTCTCATATCTAGGTCATTTGATGCAAGAGGTGGGCTTCCACAGCACTGGGCAGCTCTGCCCTATGGCCTTGCAGGGTACAGCCCTTCTGGTTGCTTTCATTGGCTGGCATTGAATGTATGCAGCTTTTCCAGGTGCATGGTGCAAGCTGTCGGTAGATCTACCATTCTGGGGTCTGGAGGATGGGGCCCCACTTCTCATAGCTCCACAAGGTAGTGCCCCAGTAGGGACTCTGTGTGGTGGCTCCAAACCCACATTGTCCCTCTGCACTTCCCTAGAAGAGGTTCTCCATGAGGGCCCAGCCCCCACAGCAAATTTCTGCCTGGGCATCCAGGCGTTCCCATACGTCCGCTGAAATCTAGGCGGACGTTCCCAAACCACACAGTTCTTGACTTTCACACACCCACAGGGTCAACACCACGTGGAAGCTGCCAAGGCTTGGGGCTTGCACCCTCTGAAGCCATTGTCCAATTTGTACTTTGGCCCCTTTTAGCCACGGCTGCAGCAGCTGGGACACAGGGCACCAAGTCCCTAAACTGCACACAGCAGAGGGACCCTGGGCCCTGGCCCACTAAACCATTTTTTTCCTCCTAGGCCTCAGGTCTTTGATGGCAGGGACTGCTGTGAAGACATCTAACATGCCCTTGAGACATTTTCCACATTGTCTTCGTGATTAACATTTGGTTCCTCATTACTTATGCAAATTCCTGTAGCCTGCTTGAATTTGTCCTCAGAAAATGAGTTTTTCTTTTCTATTGCATTGTCAGGCTGCAAATTTTCTGAACTTTTATGCTCTGTTTCCCTTTTAAAACTGAATGTTGCCTGGGTGTGGTGGCTTATCCCTATAATCCTAGCATTCTGGGAGGCCAAGGCAGGTGGATTACCTGAGGTCAGGAGTTCAAGACCAGCCTGGCCAACAGTAAACCCTGTCTCTACTAAAAATGCAAAAATTAGCTGGATGTGGTGGTACATGCCTGTAGTCCCAGTTACTCAGGAAGCTGAGGCAGGAGAATCACTTAAACATGGGAGG
This sequence comes from Macaca thibetana thibetana, assembly GCF_024542745.1. NCBI lineage: Eukaryota > Metazoa > Chordata > Mammalia > Primates > Cercopithecidae > Macaca > Macaca thibetana. Next base: position 119,428,119 of record NC_065581.1, on the reverse strand, counting down.
CAGAGGTTGCAGTGAGCCGAGATTCCACCATTGCATTCCAGCTTAGGTGACAGAGTAAGACTCCATCTCAAAAACAACAACAAAACAAAAACAAAAACTGAATGCCTTTAACAGCACCTAAGTCACCCCTGTAATGCTTTGCTGCTTACAAATTTCTTCTGTCAGATACCCTAAATCATCTTCCTCAAGTTTAAAATTCCATAAATCTCTAGGGCAGGGGCAAAAATGCCACCAGTCTCTGCCAAAACATAACATAAGTCATCTTTGCTCCAGTTCCCAACAAGTTCCTCATCTCCATCTGAGACCACCTCCACCTGGATTTCATTGTCCGTATCATTGTCAACATTTTGGTCAAAGCCATTCAACAAGTCTCTAGGAAGTTCCAAACTTTCCCACGTTTTCCTGTCTCCTTCTGAGCTCTCTAAACTGTTCCAACCCCTGTCTGTTACCCAGTTCCAAAGTTGCTTCTGTATTTTCATGTGTCTTTTCAGCAGTACCCCACTAATTTATTGTATTAGTCCATTTTCACACCACTGATAAAGACATACTCAAGACCAGGAAGAAAAATAGGTTTAATGGACTCACAGTTCCATGTGGTTGAGGAAGCCTCACAATCATGATGGAAGGTGAAAAGCAGGTCTCACATGGTGCCAGACAAGAGAAGAGAGAGAGCCAAGCAAAAGGGGTTTCTGCTTTAAAGAACCACCAGATATTGTGAGACTTAATCACCACCATAAGAACAGTATAGGGGAAACTGCCCTCGTGATTCAGTTATCTCCCACTGGGTCTTTCCACAACTCAAGGGAATTACGGGAGTTACAATTCAAGACGAGACTTGGGTGGGGACACAGATAAGCCATATCAGTAGTCCTTTCCCCATTGCTTGTTTCTGTCAGCTTTGTCAAAGATCAGACGGTAGTAGGTGTGTGGCTTTATTTCTGGGCTCTCTATTCTGTTCCATTGGTCTATGTATCTGTTTTTGTATCATGCTGTTTTGGTAACTGTAGCCTTGTAGTACAATTTGAAGTTCCACAAGGTTGTTCTTCCAGCTTTGTTCTTTCTTTTCCTTTCTTTCTTCTCTCTTTCTCTCTTTCTTTCTCTTTCTTTCTCTCTCCCCTCCCTTCCTTCCGTCCTTCCGTCCTTCCTTCCTTCCTTCCTTCCTTCCTTCCTTCCTTCCTTCCTTCCTTCCTTCCTTCCTCCTTTCCTTCCTTCCTTTCTTTCTTTCTCTTTCTTTCCTTCCTTCCTTCCTTCCTTCCTTCCTTCCTTCCTTCCTTCCTTCCTTCCTTTCTTTCTTTCTTTCTTTCTTTCTTTCTTTCTTTCTTTCTTTCTTTCTTTCTTTCTTTCTTTCTTTCTTTCTTTCTTTCTTTCTTTCTTTCTTTCTTTCTTTCTTTCTTTCCTTCCTTCCTTCCTTCCTTCCTTCCTTCCTTCCTTCCTTCCTTCCTTCCTTCCTCCCTTTCTTCCTTCCTTCCTTCTCGCTCTGTTGCCCAGGCTGGAGTGCAGTGGCACCATCTTTGCTCACTGCAAGCTGCACCTCCCAGGTTCACACCATTCTCCTGTCTCAGCCTCCCAAGTAGCTGGGACTACAGGCACCTGGCACCATGCCTGGCTAATTTTTTTTTTTTTTTTTTTTTTTTTTTTTTTTTTTTTTAGTAGAGATGGGGTTTCACTGTGTTAGACAGGATGGTCTCAATCTCCTGACCTCGTAATCCACCTGCCTCAGCCTCCCAAAGTGCTTGGATTACAGGCGTGAGCCACCACACCCAGCCCCAGTTCCGTTATTTCTGTTTAGGATTTCTTTGGCTATTAAGGCTCTTTTCTGGTTCCATATGAACCTTAGAATACATTTTTCTAATTCTGTGAAGAATGACATTGGTAGTTTGATAGGAGTACCATTGAATCCAGAAATTGCTTTGGGCAGTATAGCCATTTTTACAATATTGATTCTTCTTATCCAAGAGCAGGGAAGTTTCTTCCATTTGTTTGTGTCATCTCTGATTTCTTTGAGCAGTGTTTTTTAGTTCTCTTTATAGAGGTCTTTCATCTCTCTCATTAACTGTATTCCTAGACATTTTATTCTTTTTGTAGCAATTGTGAATAGGATTGCGTTCTTGATTTGGCTCTCAGCTTGGGTGCTGTTAGTGTATAGGAATGCTACTGACTCTCATACTTTGATTTTATATCCCAAAACTTTGCTGAAGTTGCTTATCAGTTCAAGGACCTTTGGGGCTGAGACTATGGGGTTTTTTAGACAGAGAATCATGTCATCCGCACACAGGGTGATATGGTTTGGCTCTGTGTCCCTACCTAAATCTCATCTTGTAGCTCCCATAACTCCCATATGTTGTGGGAGGGACCTAGTGGGAGATAATTGAATCACGGGGGTGGGTATTTCCCATGGTGTTTCGTGATAGTGAATGTGTCTCACGAGATCTGATGGTTTTAAAAACAGGGGTTTCTCTGCACAAGCCTTATCTTTTTGCCTGCCTCCATTCATGTAAGATGTGACTTTTTCCCCTTACCTTCCACCATGATTGTGAGGCCTCCTCAGACATGTGGAAGAGTAAGTCTAATTAAACCTCCTCATTTTCTTTTTTAAATTGCCCCGTCTTGGATATGCCTTTATCAACAGTGTAAAAATGGAGTAATGCACAGGAATAGTTTGACTTCCTCTCTTCCTATTCAGATGTCTTTTAGCTTGCTTGATTGTTCTGGCCAGGACTTCCAATATTATGCATGAGTGGACATCTTTCACTTGGTCTGATTTTCAAGAGGAATGCTTCCAGCTTTTGCCCATTCAGTATGATGTTGGCTGTGGTTTGGCATAGATGGCTGTCATTATTTTGAGGTATATTCCTTTAATACCTAGTTTATTGAGGGTTTTCAATGTAAAGGATGTTGAATTTTATTGAAATCCTTTTCTGCATTGAGATAATCAGGTGGTTTTTGTCTTTAGTTCTGTCTACGTGATGAATCACATTTATTTGCAAAGGTTGAACCAACCTTGTATACCAGGGATAAAGCCTACTTGATCATGGTTGATGTGCTGCTGTACTCAGTTTCTTAATATTTTGTTGATGTTTGCATCAGTGTTCATCAAAGATATTGGCCTGAAGATTTCTTGTTTTTGTTGTGTTTTTGGTCAGTTTGTCAGTTTTTGGTATCAGGATGATCCTGGCCCCATAGAATGAGATGGGGATGAGTCCCTCCTCCTCAATTAAATAGCTTATTTATAGATTTTTTTCCCAGAAAGTCCAATGTCTGAGCTTCCTCAGTAACAGTTTCTGTTTACTGCTTTTGTTTCTTATCTATGAGCATACTATCTTATTTATTTGCATGTCTCATAACTTTGTTTAGAGTTGGACATTTTGAATATTATAAATATGGTAACTCTAGAGAAAAGATACTCTATTCTAACCTAGGTTTGTTGCCACTACTGCTTATTAAAGCTGTTGTTGTTTGTTTATTAAGTGACTTTTCTGAACTAATTCTCCAAAATATTTTAGAAAATTAAATTTTTTTTTTTCATTCATGGCTGCTGAAGTGTCTGTTCCATTAGTTTAGTGGTCAGGTAATGATTGGACTGAAATTCCTTAAACACCTGGAATCAAAGAGTTTCCCAGTGTTTACCAAGGTGCCATTAGGTCACACCTCAACACTCACTCAGGCAATTTATAAGTCTTCCTTAGCCTTCACTTTCTGTTTCTGTATTGTGTCAAGACTAGTCAGACGTAAGAGCTTAGAACTTTCTCCAGTTTTTTTTTCTAAGTATGTACACAGCCCTAGGCATGTGTGGCCTTCCAGATTCCCAGAAATGATTAATATTTCTGGGAATCTGGAAGGCAGCAGCAACAAAACATTTGCCTATAAATTTTTCTTTGACAAATGACCCTTAGATAACAGTTTTAATGTTAGCACTGGTCCAGTTCCATCCAGGTGAAATAAAGACAGACATTTGAGCTTGTCTTCTAGGTAGTCATCAATACATCAAAACAAGTAAATATAATTGTTTATGAATAAGGTCAAAAATAAAAAATAAAAAATATGAATAAGGTCTATTCTGTTTTATCCAGTATAGAGAATCTAGGCTATAATTTTCAGAAGAATAGGTTATTACTGATATGGGAAGAGGAAGTGTAGGACTGGGGTATGCTAGAATGTTACAGAGCTTACTGTGCTTACTAAGACTAAGCCATTTTTCTTGAATAAGCACTCCTTGGGGCTGTTGCCTTTGGCTAATTTCTAGTGTTCTAAAAAAGTTAATTATGACAGTTCTGACCTTTTGTTTGTTTGTTTGTTTAGAAAAGTGAGCTTTCAAAATTCCTTACTTCACCATTTTCACTGACATCATTGTAATCATAGTTATGAAAAGTCTACCTTTGATATCTCCATGTAGAAATTAAAAATGGCTATAAATTCTTTGGTGCTCCTCTCATTGAGAAGCAGGGTCTATGTCTTCTTCCCTTATATCTGGCTTATGCTTAGCACAAAAAGCACATGTAAATGATGCTATAGAATTTTTTAAGCTATGTTATTGGTGGTCTTATACCTTCTGTCTGACTCTTTGGGGATGACTATACTGGGGCAAACCAGTTATTACATAAGTTTCACTACACTGAGAGAACAATGGTAGAGAGGCCATACTAAGTTGCTCTTGTTAACAGCCCAAGCTGAGCCCCAAGCCAACAGTCGGCATCAGTTACCCAGCCTTGTAAATAAGCCACCTTGGATGTACAGCCCAGTAAAGTCTGTGGGTGATGCAGCCCTAGCCAACATGTAATTGCAACCATATAAAAGACCCTAAGTGAAAACAGCAAAGTTGACCTCTTCCCAAATTCCTGACCCTTAAAATCATAGATATGTTCTATGCCACCAAGTTCTGGTATAATATGCTCTGTAGCAAAAGTAACTGAAACACTATGATATCAAGTTCTGGTATAATATGCTATGTAGCAAAAGTAACTGAAACACTATGATAACTAGATCATCAGTTGGCCTGTTTCTATCATTTATTTTTTCTCTTGGTTTTCAGTTTGGTCATGTTTGCAATATGCCGTGTGCTTTTTGTGGAAGGGCAGATGTCATATATGAAAATTTGTGGGAGCACTGTGTGATGCTATCTTCTTCCAAAAAGTATTTAATGTTGGTGGATTTCCTTGATCCAGCTGATGGCCATTAATTTCTTCTTTGCTTTTATTCATATGACCTAGCCCTAGGTTTTTCACCAGGGTCTCAACCCTTTGGCAGGATTACCTTTAATTATTTTTCTCTCTGTCTCTGGAACCTTGATCCTGCCAAAAGCTCCTCTTGCCTTTTGAGCCTCTTATCACTTCTTTCAACTTGGTTTCTTGGAAAATTATCCCACACATGTATAACTTTGGAGTCAGCAAAATACTCAAAGGGATGCCTCAAGGTAGAAATTGTGCACAGTATGTCAGGTTCACATCTGTATATGCTTTTATTCTGAAATCTTTGTCCTGAAATTCTGATTACCTTGGATCTTCTTTGATGCTTTCATATAGTTGTCCTTCTTTGTTCTGCTGTATTTTAATCCAGCTTTAACAGGTGTTATTGGTAGGTGAATTAATTAGATACAAATTACTGTATCATACTTTATGTGAAAGTTTATGCTGCAGTGGTTTCCTCTAGAGTATGTTAAGTACTCTGTATTTACTTTTTATTTATTATATGTCTCTTCGGTATGGTACTGAGAGCAAGAACATAGTTTTGTTTACTCTCTAGTCACAAAGCCTAGAATTTTGTCTAGTGTTAAAAAGATACTCAATAAATATTTCTGAAAGAAGAAAAAAAAGGAAGGAAACCAATAGGCTTATTGCTTTTCTATAATTCTTTCATTCAGGTACACTCTCTCGGGAAACTTTGTTTAAAGACTTTTATTTATCCTCTTTGATCAATATATTTTAAGTTTATTCTACTTCCTTACTTGGCAATTCTAATGAGCCAATAAGTTCTATTTATTCCACATTTCAAATATCTTTCCAATATTCCTTTCCCTATTCATCCTTGCTACCCTAGATTGGGAGTCTCATTATCTCTTACTTTGTTACTATCTACGTCTGCTAATTGATGTCTTACCTCTGGTTTTCTTTACTTTCTTTCTATTTCTCTCTTATTTAAAGTTTTCAATATTTTTCCCGAGCACAGATGGTATTATTTTTCAGGGGTTTAAAAATGCCTAAAAATGTTAATGGCTCAACATTGTCTACACGAATACACACCAAACAATGGAAACACTGAATATTATTTGCATGGAATAAAAGAAACTTCAAGACTAAACCAGGAAGAAGTTGAATCCCTGAATAGACTAATAACAGGCTCTGAAATTGAGGCAATAATTCATAGCCTACTAACCAAAAAAACTCCATGACCAGACGGATTCACAGCCGAATTCTACCAGACGTACAAGGAGGAGCTGGTACCATTCCTTCTGAAACTATTCCAATCAATAGAAAAAGAGAGAATTCCCCCTAATTCATTTTATGAGGCTAGCATCATCCTGTTACCAAAGCCTGGCAGAGACACAAGAAAAATAGAGAATTTTAGACCAATATCCCTGATGAACATTGATGCAAAAATCCTCAACAAAATACTGGCAAACCAAATCCAGCAGCCCATCAAAAAGCTTATCCACCATAATCAAGTGGGCTTCATCACTCGAATGCAAGGCTGCTTCAACATATTCAAATCAATAAATGTAATCCAGCATATAAACAGAACCAAAGACAAAAACTACACGATTATCTCAAGAGATGTAAAAAAGGCCTTTGACAAAATTCAACAGCCCTTCATGCTAAAAACTGTCAATAAATTAGGTATTGATGAGAAGTATCTCAAAATAATAAGAGCTCTTTATGACAAACCCACAGCCAATATCATACTGAATGGGCAAAAATTGGAAGCATTCCCTTTGAAAACGGGCACAAGACAGGGATGCCCTCTCTCACCACTCCTATTCAACATAGTGTTGAAGTTCTGGCAGGGCAATCAGGCAGGAGAAAGAAATAAAGGGTATTCAATCAGGAAAAGAAGAAGTCAAATTGTCCCTGTTTACAGATGACATGATTGTTGTATATTTAGAAAACCCCATTGTCTCAGCCCCAAATCTCCTTAAGCTGATAAGCAACTTCAGCAAAGCCTCAAGATACAAAATCAATGTGCAAAAATTAATTCAAGATGAATTAGAGACTTAAATATTAGACCTAAAACCATAAAAACCCTAGAAGGAAACCTAGGTAATACCATTCAGGACATAGGCATGGGCAAGGACTTCATGTCTAAAACACCAAAAGCAATGGCAACAAAAGCCAAAATTGACAAATGGGATCTAATTAAACTAAAGAGCTTCTGCACGCAAAATAAACGACCATCAGAGTGAACAGGCAACCTATAGAATGAGAGAAAAATTTTGCAATCTACTCATCTGACAAAGGGCTAATATCCAGATTCTACAAAGAACTCAAACAAATTTACAAGAAAAAACAAAAAACCCATCAAAAAGTGGGTGAAGGATATGAACAGACACTTCTCAAAAGAAGACATTTATGCAGCCAACAGACACATGAAAAAATGCTCATCATCACCAGCCATCAGAGAAATGCAAATCAAAACCACAATGAGATGCCATCTCACACCAGTTAGAATGGTGATCATTGAAAAGTCAGGAAATACGGCCAGGCGTGCTGGCTCACGCCTGTAATCCCAGCACTTTGGGAGGCTGAGGCGGGTGGATCACAAGGTCAGGAGATCGAGACCATCCTGGCTAACATGGTGAAACCCTGTCTCTACTAAAAATACAAAAAAAAATTAGCCTCACGTGGTGGCAGGTGCCTGTAGTCCCAGCTACTCAGGAGGCTGAGGCAGGAGAATGGCATGAACCTGGGAGACAGAGCTTGCAGTGAGCCAAGATCACGCCACTGCACTCCAGCCTGGGTGACAGAGTGAAACTCTGTCTTAAAAAAAAAAAAGTCAGGAAACAACAGGTGCTGGAGAGGATGTGGAGAAATAGGAATACTTTTACACTGTTGGTGGGACTATAAACTAGTCCAACCATTGTGGAAGACAGTGTGGCGATTCCTCCAGGATCTAGAACTAGAAACATCATTTGACCCAGCCATCCCATTACTGGGTATATACTCAAAGGATTATAAATCATGCTGCTATAAAGACACATGAGCACATATGTTTATTGCAGCACTACTCACAATAACAAAGACTTGGAACCAACCCAAATGTCCATCAATGATAGACTGGATTAAGAAAATGTGGCACATATACACCATGGAATACTATGCAGCCATAAAACAGGATGAGTTCATGTCCTTTGTAGGGACATGGATGAAGCTGGAAACCATCATTCTCAGCAAACTATGTTCCCACTCATAGGTGGGAATTGAACAATGAGAACACTTGGACATAGGAAAGGGAACATGACACACCGGGGCCTGTCATGGGGTGGGGGGAGGGGGGAAAGATAGCATTAGGAGATATACCTAATGTAAATGACAAGTTAATGGGTGCAGCACACCAACATGGCACATGTACACATGTATACATATGTAGCAAACCTGCACTTCGTGCACATGTACAACGTACTTTATTTTACATAAAGTAAAATTAAAAAATAAATAAATAAATGAGCTATCTGTCTATGAAAAGACTGAAAAGACTTGGAGGAACCTTAAATGTATATGGCTCAGTAAAAGAAGCCAGCCTGAAAAGACTTCATACTATGTGATTCCAACTACGTAATATTCTGGAAAAAGTGAGACTGTGAAGACAGTACAAAGATCAGTAGTTGCCAGGAGTTTAGGGAGGAGGAATGAATAAGTGGAGAATACGGAATTTTTATAGCAGAGAAACTATTCTGTATGATACTAAAATGGTGACTGAGTGATATTATGGCTTTTTGAAAAGCCACAGAACTGTACAACACAAAGAGTAACCCTAATTTAAGCTATGGAGTTTAGTTAATAATGATAGATCAATATTGGTTCATCCATTGTAACAAATGCACCATACTGATGCAAGATGTGAGTAATAGGGGAAGGGGAAGAGGAGGTATATGGGAATTGTCTGTTTTTCTTTTTCCTCAATTTTTCTGTAAACCTAAAACTGCTCTAAAAAATAAAGTATATGAACTGAAGAAAAAAAAAGAAACTTCAAACATACCTTCAAACATACTGTGAAAGACAAGAACTCTGAGGACTCTGTTCTGTTCCATTGGTCTATATCTCTGTTTTGGTACCAGTACCATGCTGTTTTGGTTACTGTAGCCATGTAGTATAGTTTGAAGTCAGGTAGCGTGATGTCTCCAGCTTTGTTCTTTTGACTTAGGATTGTCTTGGAGATGCGCGGCTCTTTTTTGGTTCCATATGAAATTTAAAGCAGTTTTTTGCAATTCTGTGAAGAAAGTAATTGGTAGCTTGATGGGGATACCACACATCTACAGCCATCTGATCTTTGACAAACCTGAGAGAAACAAGAAATGGGGAAAGGATTCCCTATTTAATAAATGGTGCTGGGAAAATTGGCTAGCCATAAGTAGAAAGCTGAAACTGGATCCTTTCCTTACTCTTTATACGAAAATTAATTCAAGATGGATTAGAGACTTAAATGTTAGACCTAATACCATAAAAATCCTAGAGGAAAACCTAGGTAGTACCATTCAGGACATAGGCATGGGCAAAGACTTCATGTCTAAAACACCAAAAGCAACGGCAGCAAAAGCCAAAATTGACAAATGGGATCTCATTAAACTAAAGAGCTTCTGCACAGCAAAAGAAACTACCATCAGAGTGAACAGGCAACCTAAGGAATGGGAGAAAATTTTTGCAATCTACTCGTCTGACAAAGGGCTAATATCAAGAACCTACAAAGAACTCAAACAAATTTACAAGAAAAAAACAAACAACCCCATCAAAAAGTGGGCAAAGGATATGAACAGACATTTCTCAAAAGAAGACATTCATACAGCCAAGAGACACATGAAAAAATGCTCATCATCACTGGCCATCAGAGAAATGCAAATCAAAACCACAATGAGATACCATCTCACACCAGTTAGAATGGCGATCATTAAAAAGTCAGGAAACAACAGGTGCTGGAGAGGATGTGGAGAAATAGGAACACTTTTACACTGTTGGTGGGATTGTAAACTAGTTCAACCATTATGGAAAACAGTATGCGATTCCTCAAGGATCTAGAACTAGATGTACCATATGACCCAGCCATCCCATTACTGGGTATATACCCAAAGGATTATAAATTATGCTGCTATAAAGACACATGCACACATATGTTTATTGCAGCACTATTCACAATAGCAAAGACTTGGAATCAACACAAATGTCCATCAGTGACAGATTGGATTAAGAAAATGTGGCACATATACACCATGGACTACTATGCAGCCATAAAAAAGGATGAGTTTGAGTCCTTTGTAGGGACATGGATGCAGCTGGAAACCATCATTCTTAGCAAACTATCACAAGAACAGAAAACCAAACACCGCATGTTCTCACTCATAGGTGGGAACTGAACAATGAGATCACTTGGACTCAGGAAGGGGAACATCACACACCGGAGCCTATCATGGGGAGTGGGGAGGGGGGAGGGATTGCATTAGGAGTTATACCTGATGTAAATGACGAGTTGATGGGTGCAGCACACCAACATGGCACAAGTATACATATGTAACAAACCTGCACATTATGCACATGTACCCTACAACTTAAAGTATAATAATAAGAAATAAATTTAAAAAAATTAAAAAAAAATAAAAAATTTTCTTTCTCTAGTAAAAAAAAAAAAAAAAAAAAAAAAAAAAAAAAAAAGAAGAAGAAAGGAGACTGAATCAAGCAGGGTATGGTACTTAAAAAGATCCAGGGAAATGCGTGTTGTTTGCAGGTTGCGTGGGGTGGGGTGGGTAGGATCAACCCCGTGCAACAAACATATCATTCCCTTTTTGCATGAAGTCAAATGGGAAATTTACATAAAAGACATTGTATACAAATGTATTACATAAGTATATTTTTCCACAGGGAATATCCTATCATCAGTTCTCAAAAGATTAGGTATTTCTAGCTTACTTATTCATAAGCATTTTTATAAAGAATATTTTAGGCCGGGGGTGGTGGCTCATGCCTGTAATCCCAACACTTTGGGAGGCCAAGGCGGGTGGATCGCGAGGTCAGGAAATCAAGACCATCCTGCCTAACACAGTGAAACCCCGTTTCTATTAAAAATACAAAAAATTAGCTGGGCGTGATGGCGGACGCCTGTAGTCCCAGCTACTGGGGAGGCTGAGGCAGGAGAATGGCATGAACCCGGGAGGCGGGGCTTGCAGTGAGCCTAGATCATGCCACTGCACTGCAGCCTGGGAGACAGAGAGAGACTCCATTTCAAAATATATATATATACACACACATATATATATATATTTTATCACATACCTACCTCGAGGAACTAATTAAAAGCAATGAATCTTGCCCACAACTTAAGATACAGCTTGGTATTCAACTCAGCTATAACTCCTACAGATGTCTGTTGGAATTCTTATTGAGGTGGGAATGACAGTCAATCCAGCGAGAACCCATTAGTCTGTGCGTCCGAAAGGCAGTTTTCCTCTCATTTGACACAAGTATGTACACTATGTCAACACATCTCTGAATCCCAGTGCAAGAGTTTTCTGGACCCATCAATCTATCACTACCAAAAACTTGTTGAAGACTCTTACTTAAAGCCTCAATAAAGATGACTCCTTCCTGCTTTTGCTCCAAATGCAAATCAAGTAGATAAATGTATGCAGTATGGCAAATTCAGTTACACTAGTTGATTCAACACCAAGATTTCATTCCAAATATTAAAATGTCATATTCATTTGCTCACACTTCTAGTTATTCTTTACATCTGTATTGGTTTAATTTTAGTTATATAAACATTTTATTTAAAAAAAATTGAAGCACAGAACCCTTATATTGTAAGAATAAATAGCCCAATTTCACTTAGGTGAATCTCACTCTCCTCTTCACAGGTAATGAGGGTTAACAGTAAGTAGGCTGAAATTCATATCAGGTAACTTTTCTTTTCTTTTTCTTTTTTTAATTTGCTTTTGTCTTCTCTTCTTTTCTTTTCTTTTCTTTCTTTTTTTGTGTTTTTTTTTTTTTTTTTTGGTTTGTTTTTACTTTTTAATTTCTTTTTGAGGGAGAGTGCAAACGAAGTTCCTCACTACCACAAATTATGCCATTGGGTTTTCCACATTAGGGGACGTCACAGGGGTCAGAATATCCAGAGTGCAATGGATAAGCCCCAATCTGGGTAAACCACCTTCATAATCACAATATCTCACCTGCCTGGTAAGTATCCCCATATCACCTCCCATGAAATATGTAAGATATATACACATGCATATATTTGTATATGTGTGTGTTAATGTATGCACATACATACATGTAATTTTGTTTTTAAACACATTTTTTACCAAGTGTCATAATTCTTTACTTAACAACAGTAATTTGCTTTTTCCACTTTTCAATATGTGTTGGAGATCTTTCCATGCTGGCATATATGTGACTGGTGTATATACATATATAATCTATGTCATTATTCTACAGTACAAATATACTACAAAATTCAACAGTACAAATTCAACTACAAATGGATGCGTAGTTTGAGTGTTGTTTCATTAACTATCAAATCCTTGCATTTGCATCTTTAGGCAAGTGGGACTTATTTCTCTAGAAAAGACATCTAGAGGTAGAATCACTGGCACTAGAAAGACTGCACGTTAAATTTTTGTTAGATTCTGAAATTCTTCTCTGCAAAAGGCTGAATCAACTAGATATGGTTTGGCTATGTCCCCACCCAAATCTCATCTCTAAGTGTAATACAAATTTTAAGTCCTACCTGCCAGGGGAAGGACCTGGTGGGAGGTGACTGGATCATGGCGACTGTTTCCCTCATGCTGTTTTCATGATAGTGAGTTCTCATGAGATCTGATGGTTTTACGAGTGGCAGTTTACCCTCTTTCTCTTTCTTTCTCTCTCTTGCCTGCTGCTATTTAAGACTTGCCTGCTTCTCCCGTAATCCCCATGTAACAAGGGAGGGAGGTAATTGAATTATGGGAGCAGATTCCGCCATGCTGTTCTCCTGATATTGAGTTCTCATGAGATCTGATGGTTTTTTAAGGCAGTATTCCCTGCTCTTGCTCACTCTTTCTCACTTGCCACGATGTAAGACATGCCTGCTTCCCCTTCCGCCATGATTATAAGTTTTCTGAGGCCTCCCCAGTCATGCTGAAATGTGAGTCAATTAAACCTCTTTCCTTTATAAATTACCCAGTGTCAGGGAAATTCTTTATAGCAGTGTGTGAACAGACTTGTGCACAAACCTACAGAGTTAATTAGCACTTGTTTTACATCATCATTACCTACTATAGAGATTATTAAGCTTTGTAATTTTTTCCTACCGTGATGGGAAAAAATATATCATTTTCTTTGCATTTACATTTTCCTGCTTTCTAATGAAGTTGAGCATATTTTAAAATGTTTTAAAGCTATTTTTAGTTATTTAATTCATTGTATAATTTTTTGTTTCATAATATATGGTCCCTATAAATTATGGTAAATAATCTTTTGACAGTTACATGTGTAACATATTTTCTCCCAGTCTGTCACTTTTCTTTTATTTATTGTAATTTTGTCGTTTGAAAGTTTTAAATTTTTATATAGGTAAATATGACAACTGTCTCCTTTATGAATTCTGAATTTAGGGCTTTCTTAGAAAACCCTTCAAAGCCCTAAATTATTAATAAATATTATCTTTATTTTCTAAATATAATTTTATGGTTCTGTAAATTATGTATAATTATTTGGTCTAATTCAAAATAATTTTGTGAGGTTGCAAGGTAGGGCAAAACTTAATTTTATTTCCAAACTGTCAAAAATTGTCCCACTACTATTCATTCAATAGCCTATTTGTTCCCCATTAATTTCATCACAGGGTAACATATGACATTGCCTTTGTCACATATTAAATTTTCCTATGTAGCTGGATCTGATCTTATACTCTTTTTCTATGCAAATTGCCTCTTCTTGAACACCTGTTTAAGTAGGGTAGGTTTAGCTGCTATACAGCTTTACACTATGTATTTTTTAATGAAATTGAGCAAATGTCACTTTTTGATATTTTCAAAGTAGCCTGGGCTATTATTACATTTTTCTCTTCAATTGAACTTTAAATTGAACATGTCAAGTTTCACAAAGAGTTCTTTTAAGATTTTATAAATTTATAGATTAATTTGGGGAGAAATAACATATTTACAATGTTAAATATTGTCTTTCAGGAGCATGATATGCCTCTGCATTTCTTTAGGCTGATTTGTGTATACTTCAAGAGTGTTATATTGCTTTTCATAATAGTCTTTCAGATCTTTTGTTAGGTTTAATTCTCCCTGTTTTTTTTTTTTTTTTTTTTTTTGGTTTTTTATTTCTGCTGCTATTCTGATTGGGGTATTGTTCCATGATATGTTCTAATTGATTATTACCCTATATGGAAAAATTATTGTATGTTAAATTTTGTCTACAAATGCCTTATTATTTTTAATGGGATTTTTCATTTTTTTATCTTGGGTTTTCTAGGTAGGTAATCACATTTTATACAAAATATGTGGTAGTTTAATCCATATATTTTGGATTTATGGTAGTTTAATCCTTGTGTAACCAATGAATATCTGTGTCCTGTTTATATTTATCTTTATGAAATTTTGAATAATAATATTGAGAGTAGGTACCATCATATTCTTCCTGACTATATCATAGCCTTTCACAGATAAGTAAGACATAATGTCCCACAGTTTTGAATTGCCTGTCACCTGTTTTATTCAGAGGGCAGTCATATTTCTGTAGCTGAAAAATAATTACAAAAATATGATACTGCTCATAAATAGCAATACTTCAAATGACTTCAATCGCTGTACATTGTAAGTTCCTCATAAAAGCACCAAGGCTAAAATACAGTGTGTTCAATACATTTTTATTAGACTGCCAACTGACGTTATTATTATAATGGAATTCTGGCATAAACTTTGATTATATTGTATTCCATATTATATTTTATCTCATATCGATAGATACAAATGGATATATAACAAATATATAAAATATAATCCCAACAGCAAAATAACAACCAAGTAACCACATTCAAATTAAGAATATCTGTGTTTTGATCCATATGCAGAAGAATAAAACTAGACCTCTATCTCTCACCGTATACAAAAATCAAATAAAAAAAGATTGAAGACTTAAATCTAAGGCCTCAAACTATGAAACAACTAAAATAAAACATTGGGGAAACTCCCCCAGAACTTTGGACTGGGCAAAGATTTCTTGAGTAATACCCCATCACAAGCACAGGAAACTAAAACAAAACTGGATATATTGGATCACATCAAGTTAAAAAAGCTTCTGCATTGAAAAAGAAACAATCAACAAAGTGAAGGAACAACTCAGAGAATGGTAGAAAATATTTGCTAACTATCCATCTGACAAGAGATTAATAACCAAAATATATAAGGGGCTCAAACAACTATATAGAAAAATAAGCTAATAATCTGATTTTTAAATGAGCAAAAGATCTTAATAGACATTTGTGTTAGTCCATTTTCATACTTCTATAAACAATATACTAAGACTGGGTAATTTATAAAGGAAAGAGGTTTAATTGACAGTTTCACATAGCTGGGGAAGCCTCAGGAAACTTACAATTATGGTAGAAGGCAAAGGGGAATCAAGGCACCTTCTTTACAAGGCAGCAGGAAGGAGACGTGAACACAGGAGGAACAATCAAACGCTTATAAAATCATGAGATCTCACGAGAACTCACTAGCTATCATAAAAACAGCATGAAGGAAACCACCCCCATGATTCAATTACCTCCATCTGGTCTCTCCCTTGACATGTGGGGATTGTGGGGATTACAATTTAAGATGAGATTTCGGGTGGGGACAGAGCTAAACCATATCAACATTTCTCAGAAAAAGACATACAAATGGAAAACAATCATATAAAAATGTGCTCAACATCACTGATAATCAGAAAAATGCAAATAAAATCTGCAATGAGATATCATCTCACTCCAGTTAAAATGGCTTATATCCAAAAGACTGGCAATGACAAATGCTGGCAAAGATGTGAGAAAAAGGGAACCCTCATATACTTTTGGTGGGAATGTAATTTGTACAACTACTATAAAGAAGAGTTTGGAGGTTCTTTTAAAAATTAAAAGTAGGGTTACACAATCGAGGAATCCCACTCCTATGTCTATCCCCAAAAGAAAGCAAATCAATATATTGAAGAGATATGTTCACTCCCATGTTTTCTGCAGCATTATTCACAATAACCAAGTTTTTTTTTAAAATTATACTTTAAGTTCTAGGGTACATGTGCATAATGTGCAGGTTTGTTACGTATGTATACTTGTGCCAAGTTGGTGTGCTGCACCCATCAACTCGTCAGCACCCATCAACTCGTCATTTACATCAGGTATAACTCCCAATGCAATCCTTCCCCCCTCCCCCTCCCCGTGATAGGCACCGGTGTGTGATGTGTCCCTTCCCGAGTCCAAGTGATCTCATTGTTCAGTTCCCACCTATGAGTGAGAACATGCGGTGTTTGGTTTTCTGTTCTTGTGATAGTTTGCTGAGAATGATGGTTTCCAGCTGCATCCATGTCCCTACAAAGGATACAATTTTGAAGAAACCTAAGTGTTCACCAACAGATCAATGGATAAAGAAAATATTGTATTTATACACAGTGAAGTACTATTTAACCATAAAGAAAAATGAGATGCTGTCATTTACAACAGCATGGATGAAACTAGAGATCATTATGTTACGTGAAATAAGCCAGGCACCGAAAGAGAAACTTTGCATGGTCTCATGTATTTGTGGGAACTAAACATTAAAACAATTGAACTCATGAAGATAGAGATTAGATCTATGATTCCCAGAGGCTCAAAAGGGTAGTGGTAGGGATAAAAGGGAATGGGGATGGTTAATGGGTACAAAAACATAGCTAAATAGAATGAATAAGATCTAATATTTGATAGAACAGCAAAGTGACTATTGGTCAACAATAATTTATTGTATATTTTAAAATAAAAGAGCATATGGGAATGTTTGTAACATCATAAAATAATGTATGTTTGAGGTGATGGTTACCCCACTTTCCCTGATCTGATTTTCATTCATTGTATTTCTGTATCAAAATATTTTAATGTACCCCATAAATAGATACACCAATTATGTGCTCATAAAAATAAAAATTAAAATTTCTTTAAAAGAATATCTATGTTTTTGAGATTTATACAAATAAATTCATGCTGTATGTAGTCCAAAACATTTTGCCATTCTAGTATTATGTAGGTAAGTGTCACCTTTGTTGTTGCAAATCATTATAGTTCATTTATATGCACTGCCTTTTAATATTCCATTTAAAATTGAATAGCCAACAATTTAGTTTTATATTTGTCATTTTAAAAACACTTTTGCCTGTTTCTAGTTTTCTGCAGTATTAAGAATAATGCTAGTGAAATAATTATACATGTATTCTTGCATGTGTGTAAGATTTTCTCTAGGACATTCCCTAGAAGCGAAATTTCTAGCCAAAAAGATTTTGAATACATAAGTTTATAATGCTTACTATGGATTTATTGGAAGATACACTTTATGCACAAAAGGAATTTCTCTTTTAGTCCTAATTTACTAATAGTCTAGCATGAGTAGTTGTTGAATTTCATTAAATGCTTTATCTACAGTGAATATTAGCTATTGATATAATAATACTATATAATAAACCACCCCAAACTCAATGTCTTAAAGCAATAATTATTTCTACTCATTCATACTTCTGTTGGTAGACTGTAGTTAGCTGTTCTAGGCTGGGACCACATGTATTGACTCCAAGTTATAGGTAGGATGTGGTCTGCTCCATATCACTCTCATCCTCCCTGAAGTAGCAGGCTAGCTGGTAATTGTTCATTTTGTGGCAATGGCAGAAACACAAGAGTCTCATTTGTTATCAAAGTCATTGACCTCATAGACAGAACATGTAATCATAATGTTAAATGGTAAGGTAACTCAGCTGCAAAATTGCCAAGGCCTATTGATTTCTTTGTTGAAAATTTTTTAATCTATTGATTTATATCAATATATTTAATGATTGCAGGAGGATTTAGGCACTGTTTCTTGAGTCAGTTCTGGTAAATAATATTATTTATGGAATTAGTTCATTTTATGCATTTTCAAAATCACTGGCCTCAGTTGAGAGGTGGAGCATGATGGTGGAATAGAAAGCTCCACCTATCATCCCCATCCCTGTATCCCTCACAAGGATACCAAATTAACAACTATCTACATAGGAAAAACCCAGTCATGAGAATGAAAAGTCAGCTGAGCATGCATGGTACCTGACTGACTTTCACTTCATATCCCAGAGAGAGTCACTGAAGAGACAAAAAAGAGAGTTCTGAATTACCAAGACCACTCCTTCCTCACTTCAGGCAGCTGCAGCATGGTGTGAAGAGCCTCTATGGGCATTGGCGGAGAATAGAGCAATTCTGAGTCACTGAACTGGACAAGAAAACCAGACAAAGTGACCACTTATAGAGGGATAATTTAAATCAGCCCTAGTCAGCAGAAAATCATTTATTTCAGCAGTCCAAACTTGAGTGCCCACAAACCTCACCACCTAGGACCACAATGTTCTCTTTCTAAGAAAACTTGAAAGTCTGTCGAAGCCAAAAGGACTGCAACTCATAGGTAAGTCTTAAGGCTGAACTAGTCCCAAGGACAGTGGACTGGGGAGGCATGTGACCTACTGAGACACCAGCTGGGGTGGCTACAGGAGTGCTGGCAGTGCTGGCATCATGCCTCCCCTAACTACAGGCACAGCTCAGTTGGGTGCTTTATGAGATGCCTTCTTTCTGCTTGAGGAGAGGAGAGGGAAGGTTGGGGAGGACTTTGTCTTGCATCTTAGATACCAGCTCAACTACAACAGGATAGGGCATCAATCAGAATCATGAGGCCCCCATTTCAGGTGCTAGCTCACAGATGACATTTCTAGACATACCTTGGGCCAGAAGGGAACCTGCTTCTTTGAAGGAAAAGACCCAGTCCTGCCAGCATTCATCACTTACTAACTGAAGGGCCCCTGGGCCCTGAGTAACCATCAGTGATACCTGGTTGCTACATTGAGGGCCTTGGTGAGCTTCTGAGACTTGCTGGCTTCAGGTGAGACTCAGCAGATTATCAGCTGTGGTGGCTATGGGGCAAAACTCCTTGTCTCTGGGACAAGCAGAGGGAAAAGCAAAGGGGACTTTGTCTTGCACCTTAGGTACCATCATAATCACAGGGGGGTAGAGTACCAAGCAAGCTCATGGGGTCCCTGACTCCAGGACTTGACTCTCAGACAGCAGTTCTGGAGCTTCCCTAAGCCAGAGGGGAGACCACTGCACTGAAGGGTGAGTTCTGGGCCAGGGAGTATTCATGACAAGCTACCTTAAGAGACCGTAGGCCTCAAGGGAACATCAGAGGAAATCTGGCAGTACTCCTTATGGCCTAGGGTGGTGATGGTTATGGGATGGGGCTCCTCTGCCTTTGCAAAGGGGAAAGAAGAGTGGGAAGAACTGTATCATGTGTTTTGAATGCCAACTCAGCCACAATACAATAGAATATGAGCTAGACCTCTATCTAATCTTGTCCAAGACCATCAAGGTGATAACTCTACAAGTCTGAAAGAACCACAATGTTACTGGGTTTGGGATACTCCTTAAAGCAGAAACTGCTTACATCACAACACTCAAGTTCTTTCAAATAATTTGTGAAAAGCCTTCCCAAAAGTACAGTTACAAATAAGACCAGATAGTGAAAACTACAATAAATACCTAACTCTTCAAATCCCAGACACTGAAGAACATCTAGTAGCATCAACACCATCCAGGAAATTGTGACTCAACCAAATGAATGAACCAAATAAGGCACCAGGGAAAAATCCTGGAGAAACAGAGATATGTCACCTTTTAAATAGAGAATTCAAAGTAACTGCATCGAGGAAATTCAAAAACATTCAAGATAATTCAGAGAAGGAATTCAAAATTCTACTGGATAAATTTAACAAAGAGATTGAAGTAATGAAAAAAAATCAAGCAGAAATTCTGGAACTGAAAAATGCAATTGGCATACTGAAGAATACCTCAGAGTATTTTAGTAGCAGAATCAAACAAGTAGAAGAAAAAAATAGTGAGCATGAAGACAGGGTATTTGAAAATACACAGAGAAGACAAAAGGAAAAAAGAATAAAAACAATGAAGCATGCCTACACAATCTAGAAAATAGCCTCAGAAGGCCAAATCTAAGAGTTATTGACCGTATAGAGGGAACAGAGAAAAAGAGAGAAAGTTTACTCAAAGGGATAATAACAGAGAACTTTCCAAACTGAAAGAAAAATATCAATACCCAAGTACAAGAAGGTTATAGAACATGATGTAAATTTAATCCAAAGATAACTACCTCAAGGCATTTAACAGTCAAAACTCCTGAAAGTTAAGGATAAAGAATTCTAAAAGCAACATGAGAAAATAAACAAATAATACATAATGGAGCTCCAGTACCTCTGGCAGCAGACTTATCAGTGGAACATTACAGGACAGATGAAAGTCGTATGGCATATTGAAAATGCTGAAGGAAGATAATTTTTACCATAGAATAATATAACTAGTGAAAATATTCTTCAAACATGAAGAAGAAATAAAGTTTTTCCCAGACAAACAAAAGTTGAAGGATTTTCTCAATACCAGAACTGTCCTACAAGAAATGTTAAAGGTAGTACTTCAATTAGAAAGAAAAGGACATTAATGGGCAATAAATAATGATCTGAAGGTACAAAACTTACTGGTAGTAGTAAGTACACAGAATATTATAACACTGTAACTGCAATGTGTAAATTACTCTTATCCAAAGTAGAAAGACTAAATGGTGAACCAATAAAAAATCATAGCTACAACTTTTTAAGATATAGTCAGTACAATATGATATAAACAGAAACAATAAAAAGTTAAAAAGTAGTGGGTATGGGCCTGGCGTGGTGTCTCGTGCCTGTAATCTCAGCACTTTGGGAGGCCAAATTGGGTGAATCATCCAAGGTCAGGAGTTTGAGAACAGCCTGACCAACCTGGTGAAACTGCATCTCTAGTAAAAATACAAAAATTGGCCAGGCATGGTAGTGGTGCCTGTAATCTGAGCTATTCAGGAGCCTGAGGCAGGAGAAACACTTGAACCTGGGGGGGTAGAGATGACAGTGAGCCAAGATTGTGCCATTGCACTCCAACCTGGGTGACAGAGAGAGACTTCATCCCAGAAAAACTAAAACTAAAAAATTAAAGTAAAAGACTTAAAATAAGACCTAAAACCATAAAAAAGCCCTAGAAGAAAATCTAGGCAATACCATTCAGGACATAGTCATGGGCAAAGACTTCATGACTAAAACACCAAAAACAATGGCAACAAAAACCAAAATTGACAAATGGGATCTAATTAAACTAAAGAGCTTCTGCACAGCAAAAGAAACTATCATCGGATTGAGCAGGCAACCTACAGAATGGGAGAAAAATTGTGCAATGTATCCATCCAACAAAGGGCTAATATCCAGAATCTACAAATAACTTAACCAAATTTACAAGAAAAATCAAACAACCTCATCAAAAAGTGGGTGAAGGATATGAACTGACACTTCTCAAAAGAAGACATTTATGCAGCCAACAAAATATGAAAAAATCTCATAATCACTGGTCATTAGAGAAAATGCAAATCAAAACCACAATGAGATACGATCTCATGTCAGAGTGATATTCATTAAAAAGTCAGGAAACAACCAGTGCTGGAGAGGATGTGGAGAAATAGGAATGCTTTAACACCATTGGTGGGAGTGTAAATTAGTTCAATCATTGTGGAAGACAGTGTGGCAATTCCTCAAGGATCTAGAATCAGAAATAAAATTTGACCCAGCAATCTTATTACTGGGTATATACACAAAGGATTATAAATCCTTCTACTATAAAGACACATGCACATGTATGTTTTTTGCAGAACTGTTCACAATACAGACTTGAAACCAACCCAAATGCCCATCAATGATAGACTGGATGAAGAAAATGTGGCACATATACACCATGGAATACTATGCAGCTATAAAAAAGTATGAGTTCATGTCCTTTGCAGGGACAAGGATGAAGCTGGAAACCATCATACTCAGGAAACTAACACAGGAAAAGAAAACTAAACACTACATGTTCTCACTCAGAAGTTGGAGTTGAACAATAAGAACACATGGACACAGGGAAGACATTACACACTGGGGCCTGTTGAGGAGTGGGAGGCTAGGGGAGGGATAGCATTAGAAGAAATACCTAATGTAGATGACGAGTTGATCAGTGCAGCAAACCACCATGGCACATGTAAACCTATGTAACAAGGCTGCACGTTCTGCTCATGTATCCCAGAACTTAAAATATCATTAAAAAAAAAAGTTTTCAAAAAAAGTAGTGGGGATGAAGTTATGGTGACATTTATTAGTTTTCTTTCTTCTGGTTCATTTGTTATGCAAATAGTGTTAAGTAGTTATCAGGTTAAAATAATGAGTTATAAGAGATTATTTGAAAGCCTCATGGTAACCTCAAACCAAAAAACATACAATGGATACACACACACACACACACACACACACACACACACACACACAAGCAAGAAACTAATATCACCAGAGAAAATCATCTTTACTATAAGAAGACAGAAATGAAAGAAAGAAAAGAAGACCAGAAAACAAATAACAAAATGGCAGCAATAAATTCCCACTTATCTATAATAACATTAAATGTAAATGGAGTAAACCCTTCAATCAAAAGACAGAGACTGGCAAAATGGATGAAAAAACAAGAGCCATTGATCTGTTGCCTACAAGAAACACACTTCACATATAAAGAAACACATAGACTGAAAACAAAGGGATGGGAAAAGATATCCCATGCCAATTGAACCCAAAAAACAGCAGAATTTGGTATACTCATATGAGACAGAATAGATTTCAAGACAAAAACTACAAGAAAGGACAAAGAAGTTCACTACATAAAATAAAGGTCAAGTCAGCAAGAGGATATAACAATTTTAAATATATATGCACCCAACAGGGTAGCACCCAGGTATATAAAGGAAGTATTATTACAGCTAAAGAGAGAGATAGGCCCCAATACAATACGATATTAGCTGGAAACTTCAACATCCCACTTTCAGCACTAGACAGATCTTTGAGGCAGAAAAATCAAGAACAATGACAACAACAACAACAACAGCAAAAAACAGACTTAATCTGTACTATAGACTAAATGGATCTAAAAGTATTTACAGAACATTTCATCTGAGAGCTTAAGAATACTCATTCTTTTCCTCAGCACAATGGATCATTCCCAAGAATAGACCATATGTTAGATCACAAAACAAGTCTTAAAACATTTCAAAAAATTAAAATAGCATAAAGCATCTTCTCTGACCACAATGCAATAAAACTACAAATTAATAGGAGGAATTTAGGGAACTATACAAATACATAAAAATTAAATATTACACTCCTGAATGACCAGTGGGTCATTGAAGAAATTAAGAAGGAAATTGAAAAATGTCATGAAACAAATGATAAGGAAGACACAACATATCAAAACCTGTGGGATACAGCCAAGGCAGTACTAACAGGGAAGTTTATAGCTATAAATGCCTACGTCAAAAAGAAGAAAAACTTCAAATAAACAATCTAATGATGTATATTAAAGAATTAGAAAAGCAAGAGCAAACCAAACCCAAATTTGTTAGAAAAAAAGAAATAGCATAGATCAGAGCAAAAATAAATAAAATTGAAATGGAAAAAAAAAAATACAGAACATCAATGCAACAAAAAGTTGGTTTCTTGAAAACCTAAAGAACATGGACAAACATTCAGCCAGACTAAGAAAAAAAGAGGCAAAATCCAAGTAAATACAATCAGAAATGTAAAAGGAGACATTACAATTGATACTGCAGAAACTCAAAGGGTCGTTAGTGGCTACTATGAACAATTATATGCTGATAATTTGAATATCTAGAAGAAATGAACAAATTCCTAGATATATGCAACCTACCAAGATTGAACCAGGAAGAAATCTAAAACCTGAACAAACCAATAACAAGTAATGAGATCAAAGATATAATAAAAGTCTTACAGTAAGGAAAAGCCCAGGATCTGATGGCTTCGCTGTTGAATTTCACCAAGCATTTAAAGAACTAATACCAAACCTACTCAAAATATTCCAAAAAATAGAGGAGTAGGGAATATTTTCAAAGTCATTCCATGAGATCAGTATTACTCAGAAAGAAAGAAAGAAAGAAAGAAAGAAAGAAAGAAAGAAAGAAAGAAAGAAAGAAAGAAAGAAAGAAAGAAAGAAAGAAAGAAAGAAAGAAAGAAAGAGAGATGGAAAGAAAGAAAGAAAAGAAAGAAAGAAAAAAAAAAAAAAGAAAGAAAGAAAGAAAGAAAGAAAGAAAGAAAGAAAGAAAGAAAGAAAGAAAGAAAGAAAGAAAGAAGGAAGGAAGGAAGGAAGGAAGGAAGGAAGGAAGGAAGGAAGGAAGGAAGGAAGGAAGCAGGCAAGCAGGAAGGGAAAAAAAACTACAGGCCATTATCTCTGATGAATATTGATGCAAAAGTCCTCAACAAAATACTAGCAAACCAAATTCAGTAATACATTAGAGAAATCATTCATCATGACCAAGTGGGACTTATCCCTGGGATACAAGCATGGTTTAACATATGCAAATCAATCAATGTGATACATTATATCAATCAAATAATGGATAAAAAACATATGATCGAGCATGGGGGGGGCGGAGCAAGATGGCCGAATAGGAACAGCTCCAGTCTCCAACTCCCAGCGAAAGCGACACAGAAGACCAGTGATTTCTGCATTTTCAACTGAGGTACTGGGTTCATCTCACTAGGGAGAGCCGGACAATCGGTGCTGGTCAGCTGCTGCAGCCCGAGCAGCGAGAGCTGAAGCAGGGCGAGGCATCGCCTCACCTGGGAAGCACAAAGGGGAAGGGAATCCCTTTTCCTAGCCAGGGGAACTGAGAAACACAACACCTGGAAAATCGGGTAACTCCAACCCCAATACTGCGCTTTAAGCTAATGGGCACATCAGGAGATTATATCCCACACGTGGCCGGGAGGGTCCCACGCCCACGGAGCCTCCCTCATTTCTAGCACAGCAGTCTGCGATCTCTCAGCAAGGCAGAAGCGAGGGTGGGGGAGGGGTGCTCGCCATTGCTGAGGCTTCAGTAGGTAAACAAAGCTGCTGGGAAACCCGAACTGGGTGGAGCTAACAGCAGCTCAAGGAAACCTGCCGGTCTCTGTAGACTCCACCTCTGGGGACAGGGCACACTAAACAATAACAAACGCAGCAGAAACCTCTGCAGACACAAATGACTCTGTCTGACAGCTTTGAGGAGAGCAGTGGATCTCCCAACACGGAGGTTGAGATCTGAGAAGGGACAGACTGCCTGCTCAAGTGGGTCCCTGAACCCTGAGTAGCCTAACTGGGAGACATCCCCCACTAGGGGCAGTCTGACACCCCACACCTCACAGGGTGGAGTACACCCCTGAGAGGAAGCTTCCAAAGCAAGAATCAGACAGGTACACTCGCTGTTCAGCAATATTCTATCTTCTGCAGCCTCTGCTGCTGACACCCAGGCAAACAGGGTCTGGAGTGGACCTCAAGCAATCTCCAACAGACCCACAGCTGAGGGTCCTGACTGTTAGAAGGAAAACTATCAAACAGGAAGGACACCTACACCAAATCCCCATCAGTACGTCACCATCATCGAAGTCCAGAGGCAGATAAAACCACAAAGATGGGGAAAAAGCAGGGCAGAAAAGCTGGAAATTCAAAAAATAAGAGCGCATCTCCCGTGGGAAAGGAGCGCAGCTCATCGCCAGCAACGGATCAAAGCTGGACGGAGAATGACTTTGACGAGATGAGAGAAGAAGGTTTCAGTCCATGAAACTTCTCAGAGCTAAAGGAGGAATTACGTACCCAGCACAAAGAAACTAAAAATCTTGAAAAAAAAGTGGAAGAATTGAAGGCTAGAGTAATTAATGCAGAGAAGGTCATAAACAAAATGAAAGAGATGAAAACCATGACACGAGAAATACGTGACAAATGCACAAGCTTCAGTAACCGACTCGATCAACTGGAAGAAAGAGTATCAGCGATTGAGGATCAAATGAACGAAATGAAGCAAGAAAAGAAACCAAAAGAAGAAAGAAGAAAAAGAAATGAACAAAGCCTGCAAGAAGTATGGGATTATGTAAAAAGACCAAATCTACGTCTGATTGGGGTGCCTGAAAGTGAGGGGGAAAATGGAACCAAGTTGGAAAACACTCTTCAGGATATCATCCAGGAGAACTTCCCCAACCTAGTAGGGCAGGCCAAGATTCAAATCCAGGAAATACAGAGAACGCCACAAAGATACTCCTCGAGAAGAGCAACTCCAAGACACGTAATTGCCAGATTCACCAAAGTTGAAATGAAGGAAAAAATCTTAAGGGCAGCCAGAGAGAAAGGTCGGGTTACCCACAAAGGGAAGCCCATCAGACTAACAGCAGATCTCTCGGCAGAAACTCTCCAAGCCAGAAGAGAGTGGGGGCCAATATTCAACATTCTTAAAGAAAAGAATTTTCAACCCAGAATTTCATATCCAGCCAAACTAAGATTCATAAGTGAAGGAGAAATAAAATCCTTTACTGATAAGCAAATGCTTAGAGATTTTGTCACCACTAGGCCTGCCTTACAAGAGACCCTGAAGGAAGCACTCAACATGGAACGGAACCAGCCATTGCAAAAACATGCCAAAATGTAAAGACCATCGAGGCTAGGAAGAAACTGCATCACCTAACGAGCAAAATAACTAGTTAATATCATAATGGCAGGATCAAGTTCACACATAACAATATTAACCTTAAATGTAAATGGACTAAATGCTCCAATTAAAAGACATAGACTGGCAAACTGGATAAAGAGTCAAGACCCATCAGTCTGCTGTATTCAGGAGACCCATCTCACACGCAGAGACATACATAGGCTCAAAATAAAGGGATGGAGGAAGATTTACCAAGCAAATGGAGAACAAAAAAAAGCAGGGGTTGCAATCCTAGTCTCTGATAAAACAGACTTTAAACCATCAAAGATCAAAAGAGACAAAGAAGGCCATTACATAATGGTAAAGGGATCAATTCAACAGGAAGAACTAACTATCCTAAATATATATGCACCCAATACAGGAGCACCCAGATTCATGAAGCAACACCTTAGAAACTTACAAAGAGACTTAGACTCCCATACAATAATAATGGGAGACTTCAACACTCCACTGTCAACATTAGACAGATCAATGAGACAGAAAGTTAACAAGGATATCCAGGAATTGAACTCATCTCTGCAGCAAGCAGACCTAATAGACATCTATAGAACTCTCCACCCCAAATCAACAGAATATACATTCTTCTCAGCACCACATCACACTTATTCCAAAATTGACCACATAATTGGAAGTAAAGCACTCCTCAGCAAATGTACAAGAACAGAAATTATAACAAACTGTCTCTCAGACCACAGTGCAATCAAACTAGAACTCAGGACTAAGAAACTCAATCAAAACCGCTCAACTACATGGAAGCTGAACAACCTGCTCCTGAATGACTACTGGGTACATAACGAAATGAAGGCAGAAATAAAGATGTTCTTTGAAACCAATGAGAACAAAGATACAACATACCAGAATCTCTGGGACACATTTAAAGCAGTGTGTAGAGGGAAATTTATAGCACTAAATGCCCACAAGAGAAAGTAGGAAAGATCTAAAATTGAGACTCTAACATCACAATTAAAAGAACTAGAGAAGCAAGAGCAAACACATTCGAAAGCTAGCAGAAGGCAAGAAATAACTGAGATCAGAGCAGAACTGAAGGAGATAGAGACACAAAAACCCTCCAAAAAATCAATGAATCCAGGAGGTTTTTTTTTTGAAAAGATCAACAAAATTGACAGACTGCTAGCAAGACTAATAAAGAAGAAAAGAGAGAAGAATCAAATAGAAGTAATAAAAAATGATAAAGGGGATATCACCACCGACCCCACAGAAATACAAACTACCATCAGAGAATAGTATAAACACCTCTACGCAAATAAACTGGAAAATCTACAAGAAATGGATAATTTCCTGGACACTTACACTCTTCCAAGACTAAACCAGGAAGAAGTTGAATCCCTGAATAGATCAATAGCAGGCTCTGAAATTGAGGCAATAATTAATAGCCTACCAACCAAAAAAAGTCCAGGACCAGATGGATTCACAGCTGAATTCTACCAGAGGTACAAGGAGGAGCTGGTACCATTCCCTCTGAAACTATTCCAATCAATAGAAAAAGAGGGAATCCTCCCTAACTCATTTTATGAGGCCAACATGATCCTGATCGCAAAGCCTGGCAGAGATACAACAAAAAAAAAGAGAATTTTAGACAAATATCCCTGATGAACATCGATGCAAAAATCCTCAATAAAATACTGGCAAACCAGATTCTGCAACACATCAAAAAGCTTATCCACCATGATCAAGTGGGCTTCATCCCGGGGATGCAAGGCTGGTTCAACTTTCGCAAATCAATAAACATAATCCAGCATATAAACAGAACCAAAGACAAGAACCACATAATTATCTCAATAGATGCAGAAAAGGCCTTTGACAAAATTCAAGAGCCCTTCATGCTAAAAATGCTCAATAAATTCGGTATTGATGGAACGTACCTCAAAATAGTAAGAGGTATTTATGACAAACCCACAGCCAATATCATACTGAATGGGCAAAAAGTGGAAAAATTCCCTTTGAAAACTGGCAGAAGACAGGGATGCACTCTCTCACCACTCCTATTCAATATAGTGTTGGAAGTTCTGGCTAGAGCAATAAGGCAAGAGAAAGAAATCAAGGGTATTCGGTTAGGAAAAGAAGAAGTCAAATTGTCCCTGTTTGCAGATGACATGATTGTATATTTAGAAAACCCCATTGTCTCAGCCCAAAATCTCCTTAAGCTGATAAGAAACTTCAGCAAAGTCTCAGGATACAAAATTAATGTGAAAAAATCACAAGCATTCTTATACACCAGTAACAGACAAACAGAGAGCCAAATCAGGAATGAACTTCCATTCACAATTGCTTCAAACAGAGAATCAAATACCTAGGAATCCAACTTACAAGGGATGTAAAGGACCTCTTCAAGGAGAACTACAAACCACTGCTCAGTGAAATAAAAGAGGACACAAACAAATGGAAGAACATACCATGCTCATGGATAGGAAGAATCAATATCGTGAAAATGGCCATACTGCCCAAGGTAATTTATAGATTCAATGCCATCCCCATCAAGCTACCAATGAGTTTCTTCACAGAATTGGAAAAAAACTGCTGTAAAGTTCATATGGAACCAAAAAAGAGCCCACATCTCCAAGACAATCCTAAGTCAAAAGAACAAAGCTGGAGGCATCACGCTACCTGACTTCAAACTATACTACAAGGCTACAGTAACCAAAACAGCATGGTACTGGTACCAAAACAGAGATATAGACCAATGGAACAGAACAAAGTCCTCAGAAATAATACCACACATCTACAGCCATCTGATCTTTGACAAACCTGAAAGAAACAAGAAATGGGGAAAGGATTCCCTATTTAATAAATGGTGATGGAAAAATTGGCTAGCCATAAGTAGAAAGCTGAAACTGGATCCTTTCCTCACTCCTTCTAGGAAAATTAATTCAAGATGGATTAGAGACTTAAATGTTAGACCTAATACCATAAAAATCCTAGAGGAAAACCTAGGTAGTACCATTCAGGACATAGGCATGGGCAAAGACTTCATGTCTAAAACACCAAAAGCAACGGCAACAAAAGCCAAAATTGACAAATGGGATCTCATTAAACTAAAGAGCTTCTGCAGAGCAAAAGAAACTACCATCAGAGTAAACAGGCAACCTACAGAATGGGAGAAAATTTTTGCAATCTACTCATCTGACAAAGGGCTAATATCCAGAACCTACAAAGAACTCCAACAAATTTACAAGAAAAAAACAAACAACCCCATCAAAAAGTGGGCAAAGGATATGAACAGACATTTCTCAAAAGAAGACATTCATACAGCCAAAAGACACATGAAAAAATGCTCATCATCACTGGCCATCAGAGAAATGCAAATCAAAACCACAATGAGATACCATCTCACACCAGTTAGAATGGCAATCATTCAAAAGTCAGGAAACAACAGGTGCTGGAGAGGATGTGGAGAAATAGGAACACTTTTACACTGTTGGTGGGATTGTAAACTAGTTCAACCATTATGGAAAACAGTATGGCGATTCCTCAAGGATCTAGAACTAGATGTACCATATGACCCAGCCATCCCATTACTGGGTATATACCCAAAGGATTATAAATTATGCTGCTATAAAGACACATGCACACGTATGTTTATTGCAGCACTATTCACAATAGCAAAGACTTGGAATCAACCCAAATGTCCATCAGTGACAGATTGGATTAAGAAAATGTGGCACATATACACCATGGAATACTATGCAGCCATAAAAAAGGATGAGTTTGAGTCCTTTGTAGGGACTTGGATGCAGCTGGAATCCATCATTCTTAGCAAACTATCAAAAGAACAGAAAAACCAAACACCGCATGTTCTCACTCATACGTGGGAACTGAACAATCAGATCACTCGGACTCAGCAAGGGGAACATCACACACCGGGGCCTATCATGGAGAGGGGGGAGGGGGGGGGAGGGATTGCATTGGGAGTTATACCTGATGTAAATCATGAGTTGATGGGTGCAGCACAGCAACATGGCACAAGTATACATATGTAACAAACCTGCACGTTATGCACATGTACCCTACAACTTAAAGTATAATAATAATGAATAAATTAAAAAAAATAGTCAGGAAACAACAGGTGCTGGAGAGGATGTGGAGAAATAGGAACACTTTTACACTGTTGGTGGGATTGTAAATTAGTTCAACCATTATGGAAAACAGTATGGCGATTCCTCAAGGATCTAGAACTAGAGGTACCATATGGCCCAGCCATCCCATTACTGGGGATATACCCAAAGGATTATAAATCATGCTGCTATAAAGACCCATGCACATGTATGTTTATTGCGGCACTATTCACAATAGCAAAGACTTGGAAATCACCCAAATGTCCATCAGTGACAGACTGGATTAAGAAAATGTGGCACATATACACCATGGAATACTATACATCCATAAAAAAGGATGAGTTTGTGTCCTTTTTAGGGACATGGATGCAGCTGGAAACCATCATTCTTAGCAAACTATCACAAGAACACAAAACCAAACACCGCATGTTTTCACACATAGGTGGGAACTGAACAATGAGATCACTTGGACTCCGGAAGGGGAACATCACACACCGGGGCCTATCATGCGGAGGTGGGAGGGTGGAGGGATTGCATTGGGAGTTATACCTGATGTAAATGACGAGTTGATGGGTGCTTACTAATTGATGGTTGCAGCACACCAACATGGCACAAGTATACATATGTAACAAACCTGCACGTTATGCACATGTACCCTAAAACTCAAAGTATAATAATAATAATAAAAATAAATAAATAAACAAATAAATAAATAAAAAGATAAACAGCAAAACAAACAAACAAACAAACAAAAAAAAAACCATATGATCATTTCAACTGATACTGGAAAAGCATCTGATAAAATTCACTATTGCTTCACAATAAAAACAATCAACAAACTGGGTATGGAAGGAATATACCTCAATATAATAAAGTTCATATATAACAGGCCCACAACTGGTATTATAATGAATGAGGAGAAACTGAAATCCTTTCCTTTAAGATCTGGAACACAACAAGGATGCCCACTGTCACCACTGTAATTTAACATAGTACTGGAATTCCTATCTAGAGCAATCAAAAAAGAGAAAGATATAAAGGGCCTCCCAATTGAAAGGAAGAAGTCAAATTATCCTTGTTTGCTGATGATGTAAACTTATATTTGGAAAAACCTAAAGACTCCACAAGAAAACTACTAGAACAGATAAACAAGTAAAGTTGTAGGATACAAAATCAGCACACAAAAATCAGTAGCAATTCTATATGCCAACAATGAAAAATGTGAGAAAGAAATCCAAAAATGTAATTCCATTTGCAATAGCCACACATAAAATTAAATATCTTGGAATTATCCAAAGAAGTGAATGATCTCTATTATAAAAACTATAAAACACTGATGAAGGAAGTTGAAGAGGACACCAAAAAAATGGAAAAATATTGTATGTTCATAGGTTGGAAGAATCAATGTTGTTAAAATGTCCATGCTATCCAAAGCAATCTACAGATTCAATGCAATCTCTATCAAAATATCAATGACATTCTTCAAATAGAGAAGAAAATTCTAAAATGTATATGGAACCACAAAAAGACCCAGAATAATCAAAGCTATCCTAAGCAAAAGGAATAAAACTGGAGGAATCACATTACATGACTTCAAATTATACTACAGAACTATAGTAAACAAAACAACATGGTACTGGCATAAAAACAGACACATAAGCCAATGGAACAGAATACGGAGTCCAGAATCAAATCCACACACCTATAGTGAACTCATTTTTGAAAAAGGTGTCAAGAACATACAGTAAGGGAAAAGGCAGTCTCTTCAATAATTCGTGCTGGGAAAACTGGATATCCATATGCAAAAAAATGAAACTAGACTGCTATCTCTCATCATATACAAAAATCAAACCAAAATGAATTAAAGGCTTAAACCTAAGACCTCAAACTATGAAACTACTACAAGAAAACATTGGGGCAAATCTCCAGGACATTGTTCAGGACAAAGATTTCTTGAGCAATACCTCACAAGCACAGGCCAAAGTAAATATAGACAAATGGGATTACATAAAGTTAAAAAACTTCTGCACAAAAGGAATGCAATTAACAAAGTGAAGAGACAACCCATAGAATGGGAGAAAATATTTGCAGTATTTCTCTGACAACGGATAATCACCAGAACATATAAGGAGCTCAAATAACCCTACAGGGGAAAAAAAAAAAGAAAGAAAACTAATAATCCAATCAAAAAAAGGCATAACATTTGAATAGATATTTCTCAAAGGAAGACATACAAATAACAAATATGCATATGAAAAGGTGTCCAACATCACTGATCATCAGAGAAATGAAAATCAAAACTATTATGAGATATCATCTCAACCCAGTTAAAGTGGCTTGTATCCAAAAGACAGGCAATAATATAATATAATATAATATAATATAATATAATATAATATAATATAATAATTATAATAATAAAATACTTATAGTAATATAGTAACTATAATACAAATATATATTATTATAACAATATAATTATACATATTATTATAAATAATAAACATGAAGAAAAGGGAACCCTTGTATGCTGTTGGTAGGAATGTAAGTTATTAAAATTCTATGGAGAACAGTTTGGAGGTTTCTCAAAACCCTAAAAATTGAGCTACTCTGTGTTCCACCTCACTGCTGAATATATACCCAAAAGAAAGAAAATTGGTATATCAGAGATATCTGTTCTCCTATGTTTGCTGCAACACTATTTACAACTAAGATTTGGAAGCAACTTAAGTGTCCATCAACAGATGAATGGATAAAGAAAATGTGGTACATATGTGTATATATACCACATATACACATAGGTACCACATTTGGCAATATGATGCTAATATTCAGCCATAAAAAGAATGATATCCAGTCACTTGCAACAACAAATGGATTGAACAGGAGATCATTATGTTAAGTGAAATAAGTCAACCACAGGAAGACAAACATAATATGTTCTCACATATTTGTGGGATCTAAAAATCAAACCAATTGAACTTGTGGACATAGAGAGTAGGAGGATGGATACCAGAGGCTAGGAAGGATAGTAGAGGGTTGAGGTGGGAGATGGAGATGGTAAATGGGTATAAAAACAGAAAGAATGAATAAGACCTACTATTTGACAGCACAATTGGATGACTATAGTCAATAGTAACTTAATTTTACATTTTAAAATTAAAAGTGTAATTGAATTGTTTATAACTGAAAGGATGAATGCTTGAGGGGATGATGTGCTTATTCCACATTGTGTGCCAGCATCAAAACCTCTGGTTTACCTTGTAAATATATACACATATTATGTACCCATAAAAACTTTTTAAAAACCAAAATCTTTGGTCTCAAGTTGCTCATAATAGTCATATAAGATGTTTTAAATTTTACATCTCTGGTATATGCTCTCCTTTTTGTTCAAATATTGAGCATCTGAGACTGCTTTATTATTGACTGATCTTTATTATTATTGATTATTTACTGATTATTATTGACTAGAAACTAAGCTATTTCATTATACTACTCAGCTCAGCTTCATTTTCATTATTCCTTTATTTTCTATTATATTAATCTATGCTCTGTCTTTGTTGTCACTATCTTTTCTCCTTTTTGGATTTATTCAATTATTCTTTTTCTAACTTCTTAAGATGGATTATGTTTCTCTTCTAACATAAGCATCTGCAATTATAAATTTCCCTTTAAGAAGCCTTTTCATATCATCCCATATGTTTTACATGTAATATTTTTAGTTATAGTTGTTATAAGTACTTATGGTTTTCATTATGATTTCTATTTTCACCATAAATTATTTGAAATTGTGTATGCTTTCTTAATTTTATTTTTTACTTTTAACTTCATTGCATAAATATCAGATAATGTAGTCTGTATAATAATAACTTTATATAAGTTACTAAGATCTGCTTTTGGCTTGATTTGTGGTCAGTTTCTATATATGTTCTACTACGTTCTCTAAATCGGGAGGTGTTGTGTTTTAAAATATTTTTTAAAAGCTTGCTATCTATGCCATTAACATTTTTGTCTTTACTGATTTTTGACCACTGGTTCTATCCATAATGAGAAACTATGTTTATCAATAGTGGAGAGAAGTAGATTGATGTCTCCCAGTAGTAAAGATCTGTCCTCTTCTTTCTGTACTATTATCCATTTTTGCCAATTTTTTTATTTTGGTAAAATATATATAAAATAAAATTAGCCATTTTAACTATATATATATACCACATATAATATATATATATATGATTCAAGGGCATTAATTGCATTCACAATGTTGTGCAACTATCAACACTACCTCTTTACAAAACTTTTTTATCACCCCAAACAGAAACTCTATGACCATTAGCAACAACTACGTATTCCCCTTTGTCCCAGTCCCCATAACCTTTTATCTACTTTCTCTGTCCCAGTTCCCATAACCATTTATCTACTTTATGTCTGACAAATTTGCCTATTCTAGTATTTCATATAACTGGAATCATACATATATGTCCTTTTGTGATAGACTTATTTCACTTAGCACAATGTTTTCAAGTTTCATCCATGTTGTAGCATGTTTCAGAACTTTATTACTTTTTATGGTTCTATATGCCACATTTTGTTACCCTTTCATAGTTGATAGACACCTGGTTTGTTTTCATCTTTTGGTTATTGTCAACAATGTTGCAATGAATACTGGCATACAAATATCTGTTTGAGTCCCTGTTTTCAATTCTTCTATGTACCTACCTAGGAGTGGATTTGATGAGTCATATGACAATCCCATGTTTAGCGTTTTGAAGGACCACCAACTATTTTCCATGGAGGCTGCACCATTTACATTGTACAGCCATATACAAGGATTTCAATTTCTCCACATCCTTGCCAACACTCTTTATTTTCTTTTTAAAGAAAATTATAGCCATGCCAGTCGTTGCAAAGTGGTATCTCATTGTAGTTTTGATTTTCAATTCGCTAATGGTTAGTATTGTTGCGCATCTTTTCGTGTGACTATGAGTCAGTCATTCATATATCTTCTTTCAAGAAATATACCATTAAATACTTTGCCAGTTTTTAATTGGGTTGTCTGTCTCTTTGTTTTTCAGTAGTGTATTCGTTCACACTGCTACAAATAACTACCTGAGACTGAGTAATTTATTTTTTAAAAAAAGAGGTTTAATTGACTCACAGTTCTACAAGCTGTATGGGAAACATGGCTGAGGAGGCCTTAGAAAACTCAGTCATGGTGGAAGGGGAAGCAGGCACATCTTACGTGGCCAGAGCAGGAGGAAGAGAGAGAAGAGAGAGGTGTTACACACTTTTAAACAACCAGATCTTGTGAGAATTCATGATCATGAGAACAGCAAGGGGAAAATCTGCCTCATGATCCAATCACCTCCCACTAGGCCGCCGTTCCGACATTGAGGATTACAACTGGACATGAGATTTGGGTAGGTACACAAACCCAAAGCATAACAAGCTATAAGAGATCTTTTTATATCCTGATTATTAATCCCCTATTAGAAATATGATTTGCAAATATTTTCTCTCATTCTGCAGGTTATCTTTTCAATTTCTTCATAATGTCCTGTGATGTACAAAAGTATTTGATTTGTACAATCAAGTCCAATTTACATTTTTCCTTACTATACTTGAGGCTACCTAGAGACACACACATATCAAAATGATACACCTTTTGACTAAAAGAAACTTTTCAATTGTATCTGATAATATTTGATAGCTTGTTAGCATTTGCTCATTTTTATGATTTCCTACTATTTCTTTAAATATCTCTTTTACAACTATTTTATATTCTTTTTTTAAATTTTATTTTATTATTATACTTTGAGTTCTAGGGTACATGTGCATAACGTGCAGGTTTGTTACATATGTATACTTGTGCCATGTTGGTGTGCTGCAACCATCATCAGCACCCATCAACTCGTCATTTACATCAGGTATAACTCCCAATGTAATCCCTCCCCCTTCCCCCCTTCCCATGATAGGCCCCGGTGTGTGATGTTCCCCTTCCCAAGTCCAAGTGATCTCATTGTTCAGTTCCCACCTATGAGTGAGAACATGCGGTGTTTGGTTTTGTGTTCTTGTGATAGTTTGCTAAGAATGATGGTTTCCAGCTGCATCCATGTCCCTACAAAGGACACAAACTCATCGTTTTTTATGGCTGCATAGTATTCCGTGGTGTATATGTGCCACATTTTCTTAATCCAGTCTGTCACTGATGGACATTTGGGTTGATTCAGTGGATAATTCTAATCTTAAGTCTTTGGGGGTTTAAATGTATTAGCAATTATTTCTGGTAACTCTTATTCATGGAGGCTTATTTCCTTGTTTATTTGGTGATCTTTAATAATAAGCTCGTAACTGGATATTTTTATGTGTAAAATCTTTGAGTGTAAACTGGGGTTGCATGGGCCAAAGAAAATTTGCATTTGCATCTTTTGAAAGTTAAGAGCATTTGTATGTCTAGCCCCTTAAAGTTGTGTGGACTAATGAAGAATTTTCTGTATCAGCATTTCCACTTTTAACTGTCACAGGATTTAATCTCCCAATGGATGGTAGCACTAGAAAAATCAATTGCCCTCAGGGCAATCTTGAGGCTTTCTGTGATTGCTTTTTGTTCACTAATCTTTTATATCCTTTGGATAATGGAGAAGCATGCCCTCAAAATTTCCTTTACTTTTTACTTTTAAACCAAAAATAAACTAAAAGGCACATTTGATTCAAAATAAAAGCTGATTTTTCATTTGTTTGTTTGTTTTTTAAACTGGAGAATTTTCAGAAAATTTCTTCTGTCATACTGCCACAAGGGGAGGTCCAAAATGATCAGTTTATAAATATCACACTATTTCAAGGATAAAATAGATTGTTGCTTCAGGGAAAGCATTACTGGTAGCTGCCTTTGATGAGCTTATTAAAAGCTAGGGATGCTAATTTAGTAGCCTAGTTGTTACAGTTAACCATAAGGGGCCACCTCGATAATGGATCATCCGGCCCCAGTCAGGTCTTCAGACAACTGCAGCCCAGGCCAACACCTGACTACAATCTCAGGAGAGACCCTGACCCAGAACCACTCAGCCAAGTCGCTTTCAAATTCATGATATGCTGAAACTGTGAGATATAAGTACTTGTTGTTATTTTAAGCCACTAAGTTTTGTGATAACTTATTACACAGAAATGATAACTAATATATACTATCATTATTAAAATATTAAGATCCAATATTTTTCTAACAGAAAATGTGTATATAGTCCCTAGATTGAAATCAGTCTGATGCTCCAGTTTCTTTATGGATAATTTAAGGAGACCATAAACAACCTATTTGAATGAACACATAAATAAGGACCAAATCATGGTCATTCACTAAGTTGATCACACAGATGCTTACAAGAAAATCTTATGCCTGACTCAATAGAAAAATCTACACTACGTGTGAAAAAAGGCATGATAAGAAACTAACGAACATGTCTCTTATTCTCTTTCTCTCAAGGGAACTATAAACATCCAAATAACAGAGTTCTTCTGTTTTTTTTGTGTGCACATTTACATTTTCTCCTGAAAAATAAAAGCAGTGCAGAATTTGCAAATGATAATTTCATATTCACTGTGATTTCAGTAGCGCTATTAGTTGCGGTAATGATAATAAATATTATCGTTAGTTAACAGAATGCCACTCAGCAATTTTTTCCAGCTTTAACACTAAGGCTTAAAAGAAATTATGTTGAAAAAATGTAATAGTTTGCAATGAAGTAAAAAATGTCTTCTACATGGTGAATATAATGGTCGTTGTTAATGCTTGGAATATATGATGATTTTTTTAAACGGAGCTCTTTTTGCTTGATCTACTTTTTATTACAGCATGTAGGTGACAATAAAGGCTGTTAAAAGGTGGTATGTTTGATCACAGTCTATGGGTACCAATGAAGAGCCTCTATTTATTTAAATAAAAGTAATTGCTGCTAGTGTAAAATGAAAAAGATACTCTATGTAATCTTTGCTAGGACAAACTGAGGACCTCTGGACCATTAGTAAGCATAATGCATGAAAACCTCACAGGCACTTGGAGAGAAGCCTTTGTTCAGAAAAAAATGGCAATATTCAGCTACTTAAAGCAGAAATTTACTGAAACTAGGTGATAGAAAATACAATGAGAACCCATTTTGCTTTATGAATCTCTTTGTTTTAGATCAGCATTAACAACTAGTCAACTTTTGGCTCTCTGTTTGTCACTCAGCCATACTCTTTGTTTCACTGCATTGATTATTTAGGTCTTAAATTATAGCTATTCTTTTTGTGTGTGTGTGCTGTGGCTTAAAGAACAGCTTCAAGGGCAAACATGAAAGGAAATTTCTGAATGGAGCACTTGGCTGTGCATGCAGCTCCAAAGAACTAAAACTGTTTGTTGTCTTGAAACATACCTTAGGATCAATTATTCTCTCAGCTAACAGGCTTCATCAATTTATTTTCTATATACTGGTACAGTATTGACACAATGAGAAAAGCAAAGGGGAAAAATGTAATCTCATCAAAGTTTCCTTCTTGCTTTTTTTATTTTTATAAAATCAAAACAGTGTCTTTTAGCATGGAATGGTACTTATTATTTAAACCTGCTTCCTAAATTTAAAAGTAGCTTAGACAAGTAGTCAACTAAATCTACCCGATGTTTGCTGTACCACATAAGCCGAGTGTCTGGCTTGTTTGAATTCCTCCAGCATTATTCAGCTTTCAACAAGCACAGGTAGCTCACTTAATCATTAGTCATCATAAATGGAAGAGTTTCTATACCTCTCTGGAACAAAGATACTAGGTTGGTTTTCTCCCTGCTTAAAACAATGCTTGAAACTTACTCAGTTTTTTAGCCTCCTATATTTGAAGTTAGACTTCAAGGAGGTAAATCATCAATCCGCCATGTCCCTGAAGACTAAAATATAAATGATGGTATTATTTCATTTATTATTTCATGTATTCTCTTACTTAAAAGTAATGACTAGAACAACCTCATACTGTTGAGGAAGTGAATCATCTAGAGATAAAATTTGTTGCTATGCTTCAGGGTGACTTTGAATCAGAACTCAAGAGAAGAGAAAGCAATTTCATATTGGTCAAGAACAAGCCGTGATGTTAAACAAGGATGCCCAAGCACATAATTCCACACAACAGTCTTGAAAATGCTAGCTTCTTAATTACTTCTTTGTTTTGTACCGAATTTATCTGTCATGCCATTTCAGCTAACACCGTGATCAAATCTTTCATCTCTTGTTTGTTGCCAAGGTATCTCACACATTCAATAATGACCTCTGCTCACTGGAGGCTTGCCTCATGAACCCTAGTTCTACCTGGGTTTCTAAAAGTCTGTCTGAGATGGAGAAGAAGCATTAAGAAGTTAATACATCTAGCAAATACATCTGTCTAATGAGCAGGCTATCCCTTACAACCCCATGCAAAAATGTTAGAAGATATAAATCTATCTTCTTAAATGACAGAATTCAGCTTTTAGATGAATAGGCTGGTTCTTTCAGAAACCATCAGAGTACCATGTCCCTGATCAGAAACAGCTGAAAATTTTATTTTAGTAATTCTGAATAGTAAATAGATTTTCTGCTGTTTGTCTGTAATGATTTACGATGGAGACAACTGTGTTTAGGTAGCAAGTTTTCAGTCCTGTGACACATTTAGTTAAGATTAGGTTTCAGGACCCCTAAGTATACTGATCCCTGTCAAACAAAGCCTTAGAAGTTATGCTCATGATTTTCTATTTTTTTTTTCAAACAGAGCACCCCAAATATTTTATGAGCTTTAGTCCCCATGAAACCTAGATCTGCCTGTGCACTTATTTGATGGACTAGGTATTCTGGAGAATTTTTTGAAAATCCATGTTCACCCTCAAAAAGACAACAATCCTGTTGAAGAAATAACATGTATACATACCAAAGGATCATCTTGGTGTGAAAGGTATGGTGTTTGGGGTCAAAGATATAATATCCAAATCCCAGCTCTGCCATCTGCATTCTGTATGTAATTATAGGACAAATACATTAACTGTTGGATCTCTTTAAATCATGCAAAAACAAACATCATACTTAAATTACTGGTTTGTTCAGAGGATTAATAAAAAGAAATCTGTGAAAACCAAATGCCTTGCATTTACCATATCCACTTAAATATTATTTGATTCATCATATCTCAGGTTTTATGAGACCTTAAATGAGATCTAATTCAACATTCAATATTTGGATCTTCTCTGTAATTTTCCCGAGTCATGGTTGCCTACATTCTGCTTGGCTATATCCAGTGATAATGACTAAGGCAGTTCATTTCATGTAATTAATTACTTAAATATATGGCATAAGAGTTCCTGGTTTTTATTTTTATTGTTTTTGTTTTATTTTGGTATTCAGGTATAGGTGTCTGACTAATGACATATATGTCACACTAACATATATAATGACATATAATGACACACTAACACTGAGGAGTGAGGTATTGGCTAGAAATTCCCTTTTGGCTCTCTCTCACATACTAAGATACTATCACAAAACCAACGACGCAGTGGGTTCTCCAGCACACATTATAGCCTGAGAATGGAAAGTTGCCTGAGCTCCAATCTTGGGCAGGTATATAAAATTGCAGTAGAAAAATGTATAAAGCCTGAGAAGGAATGGTGAGAGTGAAGAGAGGCAACCAGGTGAGAGTAGTGTCATGGAAAATCAAAGAGAAGTTTCAAAAGAGGATATTTTTAGTGGCATCAAAGGCCACTGAGATATTATTCTAAAACACATTCTAACTAAAAACCAGATTCAGTCTCCATGAGATCATTAGTGAAGTGGTGGGAATTGAGAGGGAGTGAGTTTTGAAGCCAGAGCATGAAGACAAAAAGCAGAAGCTCTTGGCCTTTACTGGCAGGGGGTGGGATAGGATAGCATTCAGGCAGCACTTCAGAGAGAGAAGTGAATGAACTACAAACTGCAGGGAAGGAAGCAAACAGGGTTGAAAATACTTACAGAAGATTAAATGTCACATGAAGTGAGGTGTTGGTTCTGGAGCAGAGGATAAGTGATGAAATTCAGAGCATGAAAGCCTGGGTTAACCTTAAGGCAAAAAAGGGATGTTCTGCTCTTGCAATGAGAGAAATTGTTGGGATAAAATATGTATTAATCTGTTTCCATCATGTTGATAAAGACATACCAAAGACCGGGTAATTTATAAAGAAAAAGAGGTTTAATGGATTCACAGTTCCACATGACTGGGGAAGTCTCACAATCATGATGCAAGGTGAAAGGCATATCTTACATGGTGACAGACAAAAGAGAATGAGAACCAAGTAAAACGGGTTTCCACTTATAAAACCATCAGATCTTGTGAGACTTATTCATTACCATGAGAAGAGTATGGGGGAAACTGCCCCCATGATTGAGTTATCTCCCACCAGGTTCCTCCCACCACACGTGGAATTATGGAAGCTAAAATTCAAGGAGAGATTTGGGTGAGGATACAGCCAAACCAAAGCCAAGAAATTTCATGCTGTTAGTCATGGGTTGGTTGAGAGTTTCTAGGCATCTACTAGTATGTAGACCAGGGCACCAACTGCTGCCAATACTTAGAATTACAAATAGAATCTTCCTGAGGGGTTGCCCCAAAAGGTAAAACTAAAGCTGCCAGCTGTAGCAGGCTACAGATGAAGGTCACCCCAGAAGGACTCTTCTCAGGTACTTGAGGTGGGAGGTGCTAATGATACTCACCTCTAAACATTATCTTTTTATTTTTAAGTCAATGTTATCATGCATATTTAAGGGCTACAACATAATAAATAACTTACATTTATATAGTAAAATCTTTACTAGAGTAGACCATATTAACATGCTCTTCTTTTCAAATAGTTAACTATTTTTCCTCCCCTATGACAAGAGCAGCTATAATCTACTCATTTAGCAAATATCCCTAATACAATACATTGTTATTAACCAGAGTCATCATGTTTTACATTAATCTCTGGACTTGTTCATCCTACATAGCTTCTACTTTGTATCATTTGACCTACTTCTCCCTTTTTTTCCCCCAAACCCCCAAATGTGGTTTAATGTTCTATCTTTATATATTTGACTCTATTTTGTAAGATTGTACATATAAGTAAAATCATGCAGTATTTTTCTCCGTGTGTCTGGTTTATTCTTCTAGGTTCATCCATGTTCTGGCAAATGAAAGAATCATCTCCTTTTTAAGGTTGAATAATATTCTATTATACTATTATACATTACATATGCATAAGAGTTTATTTTTTAACTTTTATTTTAAACTCAGGGGTTACATGTACAGGATGCACAGATTTGTTATATAGGTAAACATGTGTCATGGGGTTGGTTTTACAGATTAT
Organism: Macaca thibetana thibetana; assembly: GCF_024542745.1. Lineage (NCBI taxonomy): Eukaryota > Metazoa > Chordata > Mammalia > Primates > Cercopithecidae > Macaca > Macaca thibetana. The sequence goes on along the minus strand of NC_065581.1, from coordinate 119,384,627 downwards.
TTCGTCACCCTGTTATTAAGCCTAGTATCCATTAGTTGTTTTTTATCCTCTCCCTCCTCTCTCACCCTACACCCCCAATAGCCCCAGTGTTTGTTGCTACCCTCTGTATGTCCATGTGTTTTCATCATTTAGCTCCCACTTATAAGTGAGAAAATGTGGTACTTGATTTTCTGTTTCTGCATTAGTTTGCTAAGGATAATGGCCTCCAGCTGCATCCATGCCCCCCAAAGGATATGACCTCATGCTTTATTATGACTGCATAGTATTCCATGGGGTATATGTACCACATTTTTTTAATCTAGTCTAACCTTAATGGGCTTTTAGGTTGATTCCATGTCTTTGCTATTGTGAATATTGCTACAATGAACATATGTGTGCATGTGTCTTTACAACACATGGATCATATGTTCCTTTGTGTACATACCCAGTAATGGGATTACTGAGTAGAATGTTATTTCTGTCTTTAGGTCTTTGAGGAATTGCCACACTGTCATCCACAATGGTTGAACTAACTTGCACTCTCACAACAGCGTATCAGCATTCTTTTTCTCTGCAACCTCGCCAGCATCTGTTATTTTTTCACTTTTTAATAGTTGCCATTCTGACTGGTGTGAGATGGTATCAACCAGTAGTTTTGATTTGCATTTCTCTAATGATCAGTGATGTTGAGCTTTTTTTAACATGCTTCTTGGCCGCATGTATGTCTTCTTTTGAAAAGTGTCTGTTCATGTTCTTTTAATCTTGTAAATTTATTTAAGTTCCTTATAGATGTTAGATACTAGACTTTTTTCAGTTGCATAGTTTGTAAAAATTTTCTCCTATTCTGTAGGTTGTATACTCTGTTGATAGTTTTTTGTCAATTTTTTGCTTTCATTGCAATTGCTTTTGGCTTCTTCATCATAAAATCTTTGGACATGTGTATGTCCTAAATGGCATTGCCTAGATTGTCTTCCAGGGTTTTTATAGTTTTAGGTTTTATGCATAAGTCTTTAATCCATCTTGAGTTAATTTTTGTGTATGTTTTAAGGAAGGGGTCCAGTTTTACTTTTCTGCTTATGACTAGCCAGTTATCACACAACCATTTATTGGGTACGGAATTGTTTCCCCATTGCTTGTTCTCTAAAGGTTTGTTAAATATCAGATAGTTGTAGGTCTGTGGTCTTATTTCTGGGTTCTCTATTCTGTTCCATTGCTCTAGGTGTCTGTTATGTACCAGTACCATGCTATTTGGTTACTGTAGCAGCACGGTGTAGTTTTAAGATAGGTAGTATGATGTCTCCAGCTTTGTTCTTTTTGCTTAGGATTGCCTTGGATAGTCAAGCTCTTTTTAGGTTCCATATAAATTAAAAATTTTTTTTTCTACCTCTGTGAAGAATGTCAATAGCAGTTTAATAAGAACAGCATTGCAGATATAAATTGCTTTGGGCAGTATGGCCCTTTTAACAATTAAAATTCTTCCTACCCATGAGTATGGAATGTTTTCCCATTTGTTTGGTCATCTCTAATTTCTGTGTGTGTGTGTGTGTGTGTGTGTGTGTGTGTGTATGAGAGAGAGAGAGAGAGAGAGAGAGAGAGAGAAAGAGAGAGATACTTTATTTTCCAAGTAATACTGATTCAAAATATTTACACATTTATTATTAAGTCCACAATTAAGCACTCTTATTTGTATGGCTTTAAAAGTTATAGCACAAGATCTTTACATTAAGGATTGGTGGAAAAGATTCCATTTAAAAAATCCTGATAATTACATACATGTTTTTCCCTGTACTTTATTTTAAATACATCAATTTTTAAATGATGCTCATCTTTTTTTCATTTGGTAGTAAAATACTAGTGCAACTTTTCATCAAAATAAAGTTTGCCACAGAGGTAAATAAATTTTCCCAATTGAAATTGGCACTGCAGCTGCTTCTAAATAAAATTTCTTGTCATAACTTAAGTGAAAAAGAACTCGTGGTTGTCATTATAAGCAAAAATATAAAGTATTATAGCATTGGCTACATTCCTCCTTACAACACAAACTTTGAAAAACTGGAGATGTTTTACAGAAGTTTAGCTGGTTTTGAAATGGCACATGGGTGTGGATTTTTTTTCTTCACATTCTCGAAATTTTATCACCACTCCTCTCTGTGTTGCAGAGATGGCATCTGTGACTACTGGGATAGACAAGAAAGTTTGTTCAAGCTAAAGAAAGTCAAAATTTAACTGCACAGTAACAATGCAATGTTCATCATGCAGACTTGTGTTTCCTATATATTCAATTTACTAGCATGCATTAGAATACATAAACTTGTATTCTAATGATTTAAGTTTTATTTTACAAATGAAAGAAATTTGAAGAAAACATGACCTGGTAAATAGAAAAGGGAAAATTTTTACTACAATGAAAATAGATACAGTCATATGAAGCTATGTAATAAGAATATAATCCACCTAGAAATGTACTTCTCAAAACTCCGCTTAATTTATGGAACAGATCCCTACTCTGTTGCATTGGGCCTGGGAGGGGAATTAATTTGTTTCAAAAAAAAAAAAAAAATTCAGCACAACAACAAATAGCTTAACTTTGGTCCACTTATCTGTTAGCTTAAGGACAGTCATACTGCCCATAATACATTCAAAAACCCAAGTAAATTTAAAAATATATTCATGTGTAATTTCACTCTAAAACCGGCATAGCTGTTCTGTCCTCATTCTCTGCCTTTTCAGCTTCAGAATCCACCGTTGGCTTGCTCTCTAATCCTCAGCATCTTTGTGATCTTCCCTGGCAGCCTGAACAGCGTCTAGTTGGCTAGGTTCTCTCTCCTCTTGGGTCATAGATTTCTGGGGTCACATGGTCCAAGTCTGCTTCTAGAAGTTCAGTTTGTACTTCCACTGGCATCTGATTTATCCATTCAACATGAAGCTTCTCTACATGTACTTCAGTACCTTCTTCAGTCTGAATTCGACCCACTTCTAGATAACTTATTTGGACCTGCTCTGGAAGCACACTCAGGTATGAACCAAGTACCTGGCTGTCCTGGAGCACATCTGGATGGATGTGTTCCACAGTCACTTGTGCTGAATCCACCTGGACCTGAAGCAATGGTAGCACACACACCTTCCCAATTTGTTCTATAATAGTCATTGATGTCACAGGTTCACTTTGCATGTAAGTTTCTACTGAAAGAACTTCTTCCATTACTAGATACTCTGAAATATTGTATCACTGAGGTACCTCATTAATTTATTTCCTTGCATTAACCGCAAGTCACATAAAGAACAATGGTTGGGTTTACATCCAATTTGTATTATGAAGTGATCTTTGAACTGGGCCCAGCTGTTAAACACACTGTTACAGACGTGGCATTCACAGAGCTTCTTTCTTTCCTTTTTGCCCCTACTCCAGTTTGGCATGCAGTGAGGTGACATTTGAGGGTGCTATTTCTAGCAAATCTTTCATGATAATTTGGACACTCAAAAGGTTTTTCACCTGTATATTTTTCTAAGATGTTCTTTAAGATTTCCAAAACAGTCAAACTGCTTCTCACAGTACTGACATACATACACTTTTTTCCCAGTTCTTTGCTTCTTAGTGACTCCACCTTCTTCAAGGTGGTAACAATTTAGGTGCTGTTTCCATTTGCATACCTTTCATTGCATATTTCACACTTGAAACTCTTAGATGAGTGTGATTTCATGTATTCCTTCAAATGATAAAACAATTTAAATGAACCATTACATTTCTCACAATGGAACAAGTCCTTCACATGTGACAACTGAAGTTCCACAGTTTCAGTACTTTCTACCTATATGCTTACGGGGTCAGATGCATGGCCATCTTCTTCTTTAATCTGCCCTTTTCTGTCACTTTGGTGATACTTGCTGGTAATATCTGCCAACAGTGCTAGAGCAGAATCTTTAGAGGAACTTGTGTTCTGTATGTACTTTATGGATGCTTGGCAGAATCCACTTCCTCTAATGTTTTGATACCTTCATCTTCCATTTCAATTGTGCCTTCAGCAATCTCTACCTCACTTTCAATAGGTTCTGATTCTGCAGATGGCAATGATTCTGTGATAACATTTGAAGTTGCTGCGATCTTCCTTTTTTTGGCCACCATTTTCCCTATGGGATTTTCCTCTAATGGAGTTGAGTTTTCTTTGTTCCTGACTTCAAGGGCTTTCATAATGAAGCAGGAAATTTTGCCTGACCCCTTCATGGGTGGGAACTGGTGTGCAGGTGCTGGGGCTAGCCGGCCACTTCGGCACCAGCTGGGGCAAACTCTACTCATTGGAACCTGTTGCACTCAACCTGCCACGGGAGGGAGCATGCAGGTGAGCGAGTGCAGGAGACAGGGCAAGTGCTTTTGGGTGCTGGCAGGAGCAAAACTCCATGTGGGTCCTGTGGACTGCATCCCTGGCTGGACCCTCCATCCCCGGCTGGATTCCTCTCTAAAGCAAAGCCATGAAGCCATCCCTCTGAAGTCAAGCTGCTTCTCTCTGATGTCAAACCAGTCTCTGACGTCCACCTGCTTCTTCTCTTCTCTGCTCTCAGCTAGTGGAGCCTGGGGTTTTTATATGCACAGGATGGGGGTGGGGCAGGGCATAGTTGACTTTGGAAAAGACAACATTCGAGTGGGAAAACAGGAAGGCATGCTCTCACTTTGGACTGCTGTCACAGGCTTGAGTGTGGGACCCTTGTCAGGGACCTGCCCTCCTTTACCCAGAATTCCCCTGCCTCCTGTCCCTATCGATAACTTCTAGCATTTGTAGAACTCTGCTGCTTTCCATACATCATTGACTTCTTCTCCTGTATCAATTATTTTGCTGTATATGTGAACTGAATTAAATTACAAAAGGTCATTTTACCAACACCTTCTGTCTCCACCAAAGGTTTCTGAGTAAATTGAAAGAATTTATAGAACTTACTGCAAGCAGTCAAAAGAGACTTGTGATCCTTAAAATGGTGTCTGTTGACAATCAGGATAATGTCAGTAAACCAGTCCTGATCTTGCTTTTTATTCAGTCAGTCAGTCGAGGATCATCTTATGATTTCAGGAAACTTTTGAAGGCATTTCATCCTCTCTTCAACCTCCATGGCCATCAGGTTACCCTAGTCCATGGTCTGTCCTCCTTCTGAGGCAGTAAATTTTCCCTGACATTTTTGCAGACAGGAACTAGAGTGTGGGTCCTGGGGCTAGCTGGCCTCTTTGGGACCGGCTAGGACTAACTTCACTCACTCAAACCTGTTGTGCTCAACCCCTTAGAGGAGGAAGCATGCAGGTGAGCTGGGTGCAGGAGCTGGGATGAGTGCTTTTGGGTGCTGGCAGGAGCAAAATTCTGTGCAGCCCCAACAGTACCATCTAGGGTGGCGTACCTGCCACCCCCCCAAAGCCCCTGAGGGCATATGTTACGGTGCTCTTTTAGCTTTGCCATACACGGTATAACACCTCAGTGGAGCCTTTGCCTTTTCACATAAGATGGTTGCTCTCCACCAGCAAGGGCAGAGGGTCATTGTGACAGCTATCATCCACACCTGTGGCACCTGAGCTCTTGTTTGGCATCCAGGAAAAATCAGGTCATCTGAGCAAATTGAAGAAAGGTGAATACAGAGGATTTTTCTTCCTGATAAAAGTGGCTTTCAGTGGGAAGGGGATGTGAAAAGGGAATGGAGTGAGAAGGTGATTTTCCAGAGAGGACTGGAATCCTCTCCAAAGCAATGCTGTCAAATCATCCCTCTGAAGTCAAGCCGCTTCTCTCTGAGGTCAAACCGTAGTCTCCGATGTCCAGCAGATTCTCCTCTTCTCCACTCTGGCTGGGGGATTTTATGGGCACAGGTTGAGGGCAGGGCAGGTCATGGGTGGTTTTGGAAAAGGCAACATTTGATCCCAAAAACAGGAATGCATGTTCTCAATTTGGGGTGCTGTTTCAGGCTTGAGGGTGGGACTCTTACCAAGGACCCATCCTTTTCTACCCAGTATTTCTCTGCCTCCTGTCCCTATCACTTCCTCTCCTCAAAGCCTCTCATTCCATGCTTTCCCTTCTCAGGACATAATGTACCCCACAACATTCCCTACCCCTCCATTTCCCTACAAGAACCAGGGTTCTCCCTCTTCTCTGGCGTTTCTGGTGCATGTGTGCTCAGTTGGACACCTGGGTGGCCACAGTACCACTAATTTCTTTGAGCAGTGGTTTGTAGCTCTTCTTGTAGAGATCTTTCACTTCCCTTGTTAGCTGTAATTGTGACGTGATTTGTTTGTGATTTGGCTGTCAGCTTAACTGTTGATGGTGTGTAGGAAAGTTAGCAATTTTTGCACATTGATTGTGTATCCTGAGGCTTTGCTATACTTGCTTACCAACTTAAGAAGCTTTTGGGCTGAGATGATGGAATTTTGTAGATATAGGATCATGTCATCTGCAAACAGAGATAGTTTGACTTCCTCTCTTTCTATTTGAATGCCTTTATTTCTTTCTCTTGATTGATTGCTCTGGCCAGAAATTCCAATACAATGTTGAATGGGGGTGGTGAGAAAGGGCATCCTTGCCTTGTGCCTGTTTTCAAGGGGAGTGCTTACAGCTTTTGCCCATTCAGTGTGATTTTGGCTGTGGGTTTGTCATATATGGTTCTTATTATTTTGAGGTATGTTCTTTCAATACCTAGTTTATTGAGAGCTTCTAACATGAAGGGATGGTAAATTTTATCAAGAGCAATTTCTTCATCTATTGAGATAAGCACATGGTTTTTGTCTTTTGTTTTGTTTATAGGATGAATCACATTAATTGATTTGTGTAATTTGAACCAACCTTGCATCCCAAGGATGAAGCCTAGTTCATCATGGTGGATAAGCTTTTTGATGGGCTGCTGGATTTGGCTTGCCAGTATTTTGTTGAAAATTTTTGCATCAATGTTCATAAAGAATATTGGCCTGAAGTTTTCTTTTTTGTTATTGTATTTCTGCCGTATTTTGGTATTGGGATGATGCTGGCCTCATAGAATAAGTTAGGGAGCAGTACCTCTTTTTCCATTGTTTAAGATAGTATCAGTAGGGATGGTTCCAGCCATTCTGTGTACATCTGGTAAAATTCAGCTGGCAATCTGTCTGGTCATGGGCTTTTTTGGTTAGAAAACTAGTTACTACTGCCTCAAGTTCTGAACTCATTATTGGTCTGTTCAGGGATTCAATTTCTTCCTGGTTCAGACTTGGGAATGTGTATGTATCCATTTCTTCTACAGTTTCCAGTTTATGTACATAGAGGTGTTTATTATAGTCTCTGGTGTTTGTTGGTATTTCTGTGGGTTCAGTGGTAATATCCCCTTTACCATTTCTGATTGTGTTTATTTGGACCTTCTCTCTTTTCTTCTTTATTTGTCTAGGTAGAAGTCTATCTATTTAATTATTTTTTTTTCAAAGAATCAACTCCTGGCCATTTGAATGTTTTCTTGTGTCTCTATCCCCTTCAGTCCAGCTCTGATTTTGGTTACTTGTTGTATTCTGTTAGCCTTGGAATTCGTTTATTCTTCGTTCTCTAGTTATTTTAGTTGTGATATTAGGTTGTTAACTTGAGATCTTCATAGCTTTTTGATATGGACCTTTAGTCCTATAAATGTCCCTCCTAACACTGCCTTAGTGTGTCCCAGAGATTCTGGTATGTTGTATCTTTGTTCTCATTAGTTTCAAATAATTTATTGATTTCTGCCTTAATTTCATTATTTATCCAAAGTCATTCAGGGGCAGGTTGTTGCATTTTCATGTAATGTATGGATTTTAGTGAATTGTTTAATCATGGTTTCTAATTGCATTCATTGTATTCTGCTCGACGAGACTGTTTGTTATGATTTCAGTGTTTTTTTCTGCATTTGCTGAGAAGTGTTTTACTTATGATTATGTGATTGATTTTAGAATAAGTAACATTTGACAATGAGAAGAATGTATATTCTGTTGCTTTTGGATGGAGAGTTCTGTAGATACCTATCAGGTCCCTTTGATACAGACCTGAGTTCAAGTCCTGAATATCTTTATTACTTTTCTGTCTTGATAATCTAATATTGTTAGTGGGATGGTAAAGTTTCCTTCTATCATTGTGTAGGAGTCTAAGTCTCTTTGGAGGCCTCTAAGAACTTGCTTTATTAATCTGGATGCTCCTGTGTTGGTTACATATATGTTTAGTGTAGTTAGCTCTTCTTGCTGAATTGAATCCTTTACCATTATGTAATTCCCTTCTTTTTTATAATCTTTGTTGATTTAGAGTCTGTTTTGTCAAAAACTAGAATTGCAACCACAGTTGTTGTTGTTTTGGTTTTTTTTTCATTCTTTCCATTTGCTTGGTAAGTTTTCCTTCATCGCTTTATTTTAAGCCTGTGGATGTTATTGCATGTGAGATGGGTCTCTTGAAGATAACATAGTGATGGGTCTTGGTTCTTTATCCAGCTTGCCAGTGTGTTTTCTAATTGGGGTATTTATCCAGTTTATATTTAAGGTTAGTATTGTTCTGTGTGGATTTGATCCTGTCATCATGATGCTACCTGATTATTTTGCAGACTTGCTTATGTGGCTGCTTTATTTATTGATTGATGCATTTATTTTTAGATGGAATCTTGATCTGTCATCCAGGCTGGAGTTCAATGACACAATCTCAGCTCACTTCAACCTCCGCCTCCCAGGTTCAAGCAATTCTCATGCTTCAGCCTCCCAAGTAGCTGGGATACAGGCATGTGCCACCACATCCAGCTAATTTTTGTATTTTTAGTAGAGATGGGGTTTCACCATATAGGCCAGGTTGGTCCTGAACTCCTGGCCTCATGATCTGCGTGCCTCAGCCTCCCAAAGTGTTGGGATTACAGGCATAAGCCACCACACATGGCCTATATGGCTGCTTTATAGTGTCACTGGTCTGTGTACTCCAGTGTGTTCTTATAACTGCTGGTAAAGGTTTTTCCTTTCCATATTTAGTGCTTCCTTTAGGAGCTTTTGTAGGGCATGTCTGGAGCTTATCAACTCTCTCAGCATTTGCTTGTCTGTAAAGGATCTTATTTCTTTTTCACTTTTGAAGCTTAATTTGGCCAGATATGACATTCTGGATTGGCATTCCTTTTCTTTAAGAATGTTGAATATTGGCCTCCAATCTCTTCTAGTTTGTAGGGTTTCTACTGAGAGGTTTGCTGTTAGTCTGATGGACTTCCCTTTGTAGGTAATCCGGCCTTTCTTTCAGGATGCCCTTACCATTTTTTCTTTCATTTTGACCCTGACAAATCTGATAATTATGAGTCTTGGGGATGATCTTCTCGTGGAGTACCTTACTAGGCATTTCCTTAATTTCCTGCATTTCCTTACTCTGCATTTCCTGAATTTGAATCTTGGCCTGTCTAGCTAGGTTGGGGGAGTTCTTATGGATGATATCCTGAAGTAAGTTTTCCAAATTGGTTCCATTCGCTCCATCTCTTTGAGGTACACCAATCAGTTGTAGATTCAGTCTCTATATAATCCTACAATTCTCAGTGGTTTTGTTCATTCCTTTTCATTCTTTATTCTGTTCTTGTCTGCCAGTCTTGTTTCAGAAAGACATTCTTCAAGCTTTGAGATTATTTTCTCTGCTTGTTCTATTCTGCTATTAATACTTGTGATTGCATTGTGAAATTCTTTTACTGTGTTTTTCAGCTCTATCAGATGGATTATGTTCTTCACTATACTGGTTATTTTTACTGTCAGTTCCTGCAATGTTTTTTTTTTTTTAATTTTTTATTATTATTATACTTTAAGTTCTAGGGTACATGTGCATAATGTGCAGGTTTGTTATATATGTATACTTGTGCCATGTTGGTGTGCTGCACCCATCAACTCATCAGCACCCATCAACTCGTCATTTACATCAGGTATAACTCCGCTTCCCTGCATTGAGTTATAATGTGCTCCTTTAGCTCAGTGAAGATCATTCCTATCCATATGCTGATTTCTACTTCTGTCATTGCAGCCATCTTAGCTTCAGCAGGTTCTGAACCTTTGCTGAAGAGGTAGTGTGATCATTTGGATGAAAGAGCACTGTGGCTTTTTGAACTTTGGCATTCTTGATCTAAAGGAGCACATTCTTTTGCACATTTGTGAACTTATCTACCATCAATCTTTGGGGTTGCTAACCTTTGGATGAGGTTTTGGGTTTGTTGTTTGTTCTCTTTTAATAGTCTGGCTGCTTTTCCATAGGGCTGCTGAGGTTTGTTGGGCATCTGCTCCAGTCCCTAGTTGCCTTGAATTTTCCGGTACCTGGAGATATCACCAGTGAAGGCTGCAAAGCAGCAAAGTGGCAGCCTGCCCCTTTCTCTGGGAGCTCCATCCCAGGGCGGGGTACATACATGTTGCCAGCCCAAATGCACCTGTAGGAAGTGGCTGGAGACCCTGGTTAGGAGGTCTCACACAGTCAGGAGGAATGAGATCAGGGATCCATTTAAGGAAGCGATCTAGCCATGCTTTCCTAGAGCAGCTGTGCTGTGCTGGGGTATTGCTTCTGCCTGTGGTCAGTCTGGGCTCTCCAAAGCCTGGAGGCTGGAACAGCTAAGTTGCTGAAACAGCAAAGATGGCAGTCACTCTTTCTTCTAGGAGTCTGTCCCAGGAGGTTTTCAAACCTCAGTTGCCCCAAGAACATTGACCCAACTGGCTGGAGGCCTCAGGAAGTCCTGCCCAGTGAGGGGTAATAGATCAGAGACCTGCTTAAGGAATCACTCTGTCCACACTTTTGTAGAGCAGCTTTGCCTTACTGGGGTATTGCTTCTGCCCCAGTAGGCTTGGGATTGCCAAAGCCAGCAGGCTGGAACAGCAAAAATATGGCCCTCTTCTCCCCTCAGGTACTTCATCTCAAAGAGGAATCAAAACTCTGTCTACAGGAGAACACAGGCAGGGGTGGTTGTAGGCCCCAGTTTGGAGGTCCTGCCCAGAAATGAGGAATGAATTGAGATCCTGCTTAAAGAAACAGTCTGGCCAAATTTTTGTAGAGCAGCTGTGCTGTGCTGGGGGATCCCTTCTCACCCCACTCAGTTTGGACTCTCTGAAGCCTACAGTCTGGAACAGCTGGGTCATTCAAACAGCAAAGATAGTGGCCCAACCCTCCCCTCAGGAGCACCAACTTGTCCTGGGAAGGCACAACACTATTGCTAGGGGCTGGCTGAAATTCCAAGCCAATGGGTCTTATTCTGTGAGGCACCATGGAAGTGGGGCGCTCAGACCAATACTGCTTTGACCCCTGGATTCCACCCCCTTCCTAGGGGTACGTGTGGACTGCCTGCCATGCCTGAGTTGCAGTCACTTTTACCAGGGATCCTGGTGCCAGAGTATGTAAAGCTCCTGAGACTCTGTGCACACCTGAGTAGCTGCTCTGCTGAGACTTCACACAGCTCTATATGTCAGACTGAAGGCCCTGGTGGAGTGGGTTCATGAGGGTATCTCCTGACCCGAGAGTTGCAAAAGTCTGTGGGAGAATCGTGGTGTCCTGGGGTAACACATTCACTCACCACTTCCCTGGGTAGGGGAAGTTCCCTTGGCTCTGTGTCACTCTTGCATGGGCTGTCACTCTGCCCTGTTTTTCTCCATTCTCCCCGGGTTGAACTGTTTCCTTGATCAGTCCCAGTGCAAGTACCTGAATGTTTCAGTAGAAGGTGCTATATTTTCCTGCCCCTTTTGCTCTTCTCTGTGAGTGCCGTGCACCATAGCTGCTTCTAGTCAGTCAACTTGGCCCCACTCCATCAGAGTTTCTTTATCCACTCATTCACTAATGGATACGAAGGTTGTTTTCATATCTTGACTATTTTGAAGAGTGTGAACTTTATCTTTTAAATATCTTTTAAAAATCTGTAAATTTCTCTCTATTCCCTCCACCAAGCCCTAGTTTCAAACTCCAATCTTTTTCTTCGACAGACAACTGGCTGCAGAATGCCTCTCAATTGGTCTCTCTCATCCACTTTTGACCACTCCTGATGATTCTTCACACTATAACCAGACTAAACTTTCAAAAATACAAGTCTGATCATGGGTCATTTCTGAATAAAATGTATAATGCTCTCACTCAAGATGAAGAAAAAAAGTTAACAGGGCATACATGGCTTTTCACAACCTGGCATCTTACATCTACATTATTTCTCATCTAACTCCATGCCTCCTCTCTCCCTGAGATCCAATTAAGTTGATGTTTTTTAGAATCAAACCACATTACTTTGTTTTTTCCTAATTCATTCTGTTCATTTTATCTATTCTGCCCTATCTGTTATTCAGATTAAGTTCAAAATTCGTTTCCTGAAGTAATCCTCCTTAGTACTTCTATATATTCTCATACTTCTTATACTTTCAAATCATAAGTTTATCTTGGCTTATAATTATCACCTTTTGCCATTAATTAATTAATGTCTACCTCTTCAACTAGACTGTATGTTTCTTAAGGGCAGCATTCAAGTTCATTTCTAATCATTGCTCTGTATGAGCAGAAACACAGATTCTGGCACATAGTAAATACTCAGAAATACTATTTTATTCATGCATGAGTGAGCAAATTAATGAATGGGTGCTAGCACAATGGCTTTTAGACAGGAGTCTTGCCTAATGGACGACCATTGCTAATACTCTACCAATTTTATTACTGTTTTAAAAAGATCAAATAAAATTCTGCAGAGAAAAACTTTTTATATGTTATTGTCTCTGTCATGGTTGTAAGGGAGTCACTAATGCAAGTGTGTATTTTGGAAAAATGAACTAATTTAACCAAGATAAAGAGTTACATTAAGGATGCCTGTAGTGTGATCTCTCTTCTGCATCTTTTTTCTGTTCCTGGAGCATGAAGGTGAAGAAGCCTGATTGATGATTGCCTTCAGGCAAGTTGTATCTTCAGCCTCACAATCTAAGCAGTTAGTGGCTAATTCTTTACCTCAGTATCTGATTGTAACTGCACTCAGTCACTCAGACATGTGAAACAGAGCTGTCCACCAGCAAGGACACAGAAGGCTCCTGACAGTCCCCCTCCTGATCTATCCCCATAAGTAGACAAAGGGAAAGGAGGAGAATCAGGTTTTTTTCTTGAGAGTTCCTGTTTCTGTAACACCAAATTTGCTTATATGAACAAACATATGGCTCCTGAGACCCACAGACCTTATATTAAATATATTTATGAAGCTCCCCCACTGTGTTCCCATAGACTCAGATTCTTACCTTCTAAGAATGAGCAGAAATAACAGATTTCTCTCTGACCTGGGAGAAAATGACCTTCAACTATAGCTGAGTTAAGTGCAGATCTGGAAATTGTCTTCAAAAATTACTTGTTCACACAGCTTGTCTTGACCAGCTCTCTCCCTTGTAGCAAATGTCCTCAGGTTTGGTTTGTGGGAAATATCAGGTAGGTTTGATGTGTAGATTCTATTTACTGGTAAGAGTATAAAGTGAAGATTCTAGAATAATTTGACTAGTCAAACTCATCAAGCATTTAAGGGAGTTTTATTCCCTGTGTGTCAGTATTCAATGACACATATAATATTGGTAATAATGCCAACTAATATTTTCTGAACACTCACAATGTACCAGACACTGTGGAGAGGAGAGGAGAGGAGAGAGGAGAGAGAGAGAGGACTTTTATACTTTCACACTCAACTTTTACAAGCAAATGTTGAAGAGTTTAGTGCTACGAAGATTAAAACCTCTGCTACTACTGAGTCATAATCACAAAAAATTCCAATACTAAAATGTATTTGGAAGAAACCTGATGGACAGTAAAAACTTTGGAAGTTTTCTTTGTGCCCAAATTGTGGGTCTGGCAGTAATCTTAGGGGCATCACAGAAGGCTGTGTAAAATACAAACTGAGTGGCCCTAAATTTTTTCAAGGTGGAGTAGCCTTGAATGCGTTTGTTATTCTTGTCCTTCTGGTTGTCCCAATTAATTATTCTATTTCCTGAATCTTTCCTGTCTGTAGTATTTTGTGGCCACCTGGTGGATCTCAGTGCCATTGTTTCCATTCCCCTGGTATACAATTGATGTAACTGGTAAACTTGTGTGTCCCAAAGCACAAAGCTGAGCTTCAGTCAGAAACTTTGGAGGAGTAATTTCTTATTTGAGTACAATTATTCAGAGCATGCCGTTATTACATATTGGGCAGAAGTGGGGGAAGAAGGAGTTACAAAGATTGTCCCACTAATTAGTAACACAACTATTCAATGCTTATGAAATTTTTCTTTTCTGTGTGTACTTGCACCAGTCATCACCCATCTGTCATCTTTTTTGAGATATATTAAGGTTAGGGAGATAATCCCAATCATTTCTGTCTTACTTTATTTTAAGTAATCCAGAATCCCGAGGCCAAAATCTAAAAGAGGATAGGGATAGACACAGGTAGAGGTGACAATTGTCATTATTATTCTCATTTTACGTATGTGAAGGCTTAGGCTGGAAGTCTTTAAAAACTTGTCCAAAGTATTAGTGCTGGAGTAAAAGGAAGAGTCTGGAATTGGACCTTAAACAGCTAACCTCTAAACTCTTGCCCTTAAACAAAAGAGTGAAAGGGAGCTTTTATTATCTGGGCACTGGGAGAGACACTCTTAAGCAAAAAAACAAAGGCATGAGCACAGCAGAGGTAAGAGTTTGAAAGTGGTATAAAGCACATAGCTAAACCTTTGGAAGTCCATTAAAGGAAAGGCAACAGTGAAGGAGATTTTTCAGAAGAAAGAAATGGGAATTCTCTGACATCGGTGCATCTTCTTGCTGTCCTGGGTTGCCAGCTAAACTGAGCCCAGTCAAGCTTCTTGACTCCCTCCCATGGCTTCCATCTGCCATACAGCTCTGGCCAAGGCCAAACTCAGCCTGCTTAATTTCCAGAATTCCTTGCCTCAGCAAAGTCATCCCAAAGTGAGCCACAGAACAGTGTCCTCTGAATGACTGCACAGCCCCCAAATAAATGACTTTCCTGAAGAAGAGATGACAGCCAGCTGAGGAAGCTGCTCACTGGGAGGAGGTGCATGCTCACTCACCAGCATTCTCTTCCCACATCCCCAAGCAGCACATATCAGCTGTCCTCTCCTTCTCATCTGGAAAAAGGAGGAGGAGTGGCAGCTTATTAAAACCTGGCACCGTGTCAGCCTTGCTCAAGATGTTGTTATTCAGTCTTAGGAAAGCAACTTGAAAAAAAACAGTGACTGTCTCCTATCATGTATGTACATAGTATTTAGCAAATTAGAAGTGCTTAATAAAAGTCAATGAATTCTAAATAAATCATGACTATTAATATATTTGTTTGATACAAACTGGATGTGCAAATCAATAAGAAAATTAATATTTTGGAATCCTCAGGCTTTCACTGAATAATTATCACATTGAATTGAACAATGATTTTAATGCAGATTCATGATAATATTCATTATGAGTACACACATTAAGATTATTTTGAATACATAATTAATTTGCAGAGCACAGATTCTAAATGAAAGAACAATTAATTTTAGCTTTAGCTTTGCCACAACAAATTTAAATGTTTTTAGTGATGCTTCTATAACCAGCATAGCACATGGTTTATAAATGAAATTGCTAATCTACAGACTATCATCTGTCCTTTCTCTTAAAATTATTAAATAAATGCTAGCATTGCTATGATACAAAATGTGTATAGAGGAAAGCTTTAATGTAAAAGGATTCTTTTCAGGTCTATTTATTATTTATTTTTATAATTTTTTATCTTGAAATAATTTCAGACTTATAGAAAAGGTGCATGAATGGTACATAGAATTTCTGTTCATCCAGATCTCCCAAGAGTTAACATTTTCATATGTGTGCTTTATTTTTCTCTCTCTTACATACACACACATACACACACGGATATGTATGTATATATACATACAATTTTTTTCTTGAACCATGTAAGAGTAAGTTGCAGCCATGAATCTAGGATGTCCCACTACCACCTACATAACCACTGTATTTTAAAATTAAGATATTAACAATATTATTCAGTAATATTGTCAAATCTGCAGACCTATTCATATTTCACCAGTTGTCCCAGTAACTTCCTGTAAAACAAAACAAAAGAAATCCCTACATTTATTTTTGTAAAAAGCAAAGTATTTGTTGTATATCTGTGTCAAGCTAAAACTAGTGTATGAATTAATGTAAAATGAGATTCAGTCAATACCACTTTAGGACCATATATGTCACTGAAAGATTAAGGAATGTGATTATTTCCTTAATAAAAACTATAATGCATCAGCAAGATTAAACTTTTTCTCCTATTAACATGTGTAGTAAGAAATAAATTAATGAAAAAAGTTAAAATTTAATAGTGCCACTTTGCTTTTAAATATTTTAAACTATTTATCGCTAATGACAAATCATTTCCAAAATTCTAGTACAAGTTCCTAGTAGATTGAACATGAATGAGATGGAATTACTTGGACAGAAAGCCCTCCAAAAAGGGCATCACACTAGGAGTTGGCTAGCTTTGAGCCCCACTCTGAAATGCAGCCCCTCTGAATGGTATTACTTACAATTGGTAATCTACTGTCAAGAAATGATGGAAAAAAAGAGACAGCCCCTGTGTCAAAGGACTTCATGCTAGAGTTTCCTTTGGTATAGGGAGCATAGTTGATTTGTGTTATAGCAGATCATGGTGTATAATGTTTATTTTTGTTTTTAAATGAAGTCCATATAGTACTAAGAAGGAAAGCTAATCAGTGATATTGGCATATAAATTATTAAATAACCTCTGCAATAATTATCAACAACCTTATCTTTTCATCCAGAAATTCCACTCCTGGTATTTTTGCTCAAACAAATAATCCTAAGGAAAACAGAAGCCTTAGACATGACAGTGTTCATTACTCTATGATTCATAAAAGTAGAAACAGAGCAAAGGAAAGGTAAGGTAAATTATTATATATACACAAAATAGAATGGTATACAGTTATATATATAACGTATGAATTTAAAATACACTAGCAATGCAAAGTACTTATGTTGAGAAAGAGTAAAAAAGAGTTTCCAAATGGAATATATAATATCAGATCAAGCATATGGAAAAGAAAATGTGAAGAAAATAAGTCATCCTGTAAACAGGGGTTGTATCTGGGTCATACAAATTCTGAGCTGGCAGTGAGCAGGCCTACAGGGCATGGCCCAATCTCCAGCTGCAGTCCTTGGATCTAAATAGGATTGCTGAAGCCAAGGAGGCCACATTGACTAGCCAATTTCTGATCTTGTTTCAGATTGGCCCACTCTTCAGTTCCTGATTTTGTGAAACAAGATAAGAGAGAATAGATGAGAAACAAGCAAATAGGGTCCAGGATGCTTCCTGCGAACACCATGAAGAGCATCTGGGCCATCCTTAAGCAGTCAACATGTGCCTGGCATATGAAATTGTTGAGCTTGTTAAATATACAGACATTTTCCACCTCCAAAGTGCTGAGATTATAATCTCAGTTTATAAGCATGAGCCACCACACCCAGCCAAGAATGTGGTTTTAAAGAAACAGAGATGAGATTTTAAATCACAAGTAAAAAAAAAAACAAATACTTCATTTTTTTTTTTTTTTTTTGCTGCAAGATATGCATTTTTATTTCACCTTGGTTATCTTGATTCAATTTTTTAAAAGAAAGAAAACCTTTTCTTTTCCCAAGATGGTGATAAAAAGACTTTTAGGAAGCATTGGCGACTTGGAAACAGTAAAATAGTGTGTAAAAATCAATTCTGAGTTTTAATTCAAAAAGAAAGGTGAAAATTTGCAGGGATAGCAAAGGACACCCCATACTCTGGGGAGGAGAAAATTGGTAAACAGCCCTTGTGACAGCATTCAGCTGATAAAATGTGTGGGAGGGGCAGTCAGTCTCCCTTGGTGATTCACATGTCCACTATGGATATGTGCCAAGGGAGGGTACCCTGTTTCTCTCTCAAGCCCTAGAGCTAACATTTGGGGAAAGACTGAGAGATGGAGAGAGGGAGACACTGGGAAAAAACTACATTGTCCCAGACCCAGGACCAAGAGGAGGATGCCATTTTCCATCCAGGCTTATACAAAGTGAGTCATCGTTTTGCAACCTGGAAGCAGTGGCCACAGCAGGCATTTAATTTTGGGCCAGAGACTGGGACTCTAGCACTGGAGCAGGAGAAGGGCTCCCACTTCCCAAATGAGTGGTGAGTGTGGAGAGTGTCCCAGCAGTAGATGTTAGAATTAGGCTCTCTCTCACCCAAGACTAGAATGGGAGGAGAGTTGTTGAAGCTGAGGATTCTCCTGGAGGGCAAGACTTGCAGGCAGGGACAGCTATGCAATCTGGGGACAGTCTGTGTGTGTCATTGGTGGGTGCCCCAGCCTGCTCCCTTGGTCAATGGGGAGACAGTGCCCCACTAGCTCCAAGGAACAGGAGGGAGATGGACCCCACTTCTTTGGAGATCTAACCCTCGATACTAAGTGGCCCTAAGGGAGAGAGGTGCATAGTCTGCCAAAGCCCCCTTGAGTCAAAGAAAAGTTGAGCATGGTGCCAACCACAGAAGGCAGCACCACCAAAGCCTGGAAATGAACAGAGTTCATCACCCACCCCCAGTTTTCCTCTTCAGTGTACTGCTGTTGACATGACAAAAGGACTTCCAGGTGGGGCCTGGGAGTGTGGACAGACAGAGGCCACTTCCTGGGCTTCTCCATTGGCTCCACCCCCACCAAAGTGAGCATGAGCTGAGGGAGGGTGCTTTTCATGCTTCTCCATTGTTTCTGCCCATGCTAAGGGTAAACACATGCAAATAGCTTATTGCTTTCTCTGACTTCTCAGTATCATCTACTGGCCTGAAGCATGAATTACACCTCCAAATAAAAGTAAATCTCTACAACAATAAACTTGAGGAAGCCACTGCATATCTGCAACCAAGGAGTCCTTACAGAATCTTGGTCCTCTGAAAGCACCCAGAAACAAAGCAAATCAATGATACACAATAAACAACAGAGTCATACCTTCAAGGTGGGGGGGGGGGGGGGACAATAAAAAATCAACACTCCCCATCAAAACAACAGCAAATTAAAAAGAAATAAAAAGAAATGTCAGCTCCCTCAGATGAGAAGGAACCAGTATAAGAACTCTGGCAATACAAAAATCCACAGTGTTTTATCACTTCCAAAGGATTGTACTAGCCTCTTAGTAATGATCCTTACCAGAATGAAATGTCTGAAATGACAGATATAGAATTCAAAATGTGGATGGCAAAGAAACTCAACAAGATACAAGAGATAAGTTCAAATCCAACACAAAGAAGCCAGCAAAATGATCAAAGCCTTGAAATATCACATAGTTATATTAAGAAAGAACCAAACAACTTCTGGAATTGGAACATTTACTAAAGGAATTTCAAACTACAGTTGGAAGCATTAACAACAGACTTGACAAAGCAGAAGAAAAAATTTCAGACTAGTCCTTCAAATCAACCAAGTCAGACAAAAATGAAGAAAAAAATTTAAAAAAATCAAAGATTTTGAGAAATATAGGATCATGTAAAGCAATGAAACCTATGACTTGTTGACATTCTTGAGAGAGAGAAGAAAAGTAAGCAATCTGGAAAACATATTTGAGAATATAATTCAGGAAAATGTCTCTAATCTGGCTAGAGAGGTCAATATGGAGATACAAGAAGTCCAGAGAAGTCCAGAGAGTTGCTATACAAGATGAACATCACCAAGGTATATAGTCAGCAGACTATCCAAGGTCAATGCAAAAAAAAAAAAAAAAAAAATTCTTAAAGACAGATAAAGAAAATGGCCATATTATTCTTAAAGGGGAACCCATCAGACTAACACAGACTTTCAGCAGAAATCTTACAAGCCAGAAAGGATTGAGGGCCCATTTTTAACATTTTTGAAGAAAAGAAATCCCAGTCAAGAATTTCATATTCCACCAACTAAGCTTCATAAACAAAGTACAAATAAAGTCTTTCCCAGACAAGAAATCACTAAGGGAATTTGTTACCACTAGACTGGCCCTATAAGAGATGCTTAAGGGAGTGCTAAACATGGAAATGAAAAATGTTTGCTACCACAAAAGCACACAGAAGCACATAGCTTATGGACCCATAAAGCAAATACATAATCAAGACTATAAATCAATTAGCTAACAGTACTACAAAAGAAAGAAAACTCCTATATCAATATTAACCTTGACTATAAATGGCCTAACACCCACATAAAAGACACACACTGGCAAACTGGATTTAAGAAAACAAGATTCATTCTTTTGCTGTTTTTAAGAGACCTATCTCACATGTACCTATTTCACCCATACGCTCAAAGTAAAGGGATGGAGAAAGGTCTATCATCCAAATGGAAAACAAAAAGTAGCAAATGTCACTATTCTTGTATCATATAAAATATATTTTAAATCAAAAACAGTGAAAAATGACAAAAAAGGGCATTACATAATAATAAAGGGTTCCATTCAACAAGAAGATTTCACTGTCTTAAATAGATGTTTACTCTACATTGGAGCACGCAGATTCACAAAACAATTATTTCTGAACTTATAAAAATGACTTACACAGCCACACAATAATAGTGGTGGGCTTTAACACCCCACTTACAGCATTTGACAGCTCATTGAGACAGAAAACTAACAAATTCTGGAGGTAAATTCAACACTTGACCAACTAGACCTAATAGACTTTTAACAGAATACTGCACCCAAAAACCACAGAATATACGTTCTTTTCATCTGTGTATGGAACATACTCTAAGATTGATCACATGCTCAACCATAAAGCAAGTCCCCATAAACTCAAAAAAATCACAATGATACCAACCATAATCTCCAACCACAATGGAACACAAATGGAAATCAATACCATAAGAACTCTCAAAACTACATAAATACATGGAAAATAAACCACTTATTCCTGAATAATTTTTCAGTAAGCAATGAAATTAAGGAAGAAATGAAAAATTATTTGAAACAAATAAAAATGGAGACACAACATACCAAAACCTCTGAGACAGGACAAAAACAGTGTTAAAGGGAATATTTATAGTGTTAAATGCCTACATCAAGAAGATAGAAGGATTTCAAATCAACAACCTAACCTTGCATCTAACGGAATTTAAAAAAACCAAACAAACAAAAAAATAAAACGAACAAAACTAAATCCAAAGCTAGAAGAACAGAAACAACTAAAATTAGAGCAGAACTAAATGAAATTCAGACCAAAATGATCAACAAAGTGAAAAGTTGTCCTTTGAAAGGATAAACAAGATTGATAGACCGCTAGCTAGATTAACAGAAAAAAAAGAATATTCAAATGACCACAACCAGAAACGACAAAGGTGACGTTACAACCTCTCCAATAGAAATACAAAAGATATACAGAGACTACTATGAACATGTCTATGTGCACAGACTAGAAAATCTAGAGAAAATGGATAAATTCCTGGAAACACACAACCTCTCATGGCTGAACCAGGAAGAAATAGAAATCCAGAATACACCAATAATGAGTAATGAAATTTAATCTGTAATAAAACACCTACCAATCAAAAAAGGCCCCAGACCAAATGGGTTCACAGCTAAATTCCACCGGATCTATGAAGATCTGGTACCAATTTATATTCCAAAACTTAAGGAAGGGGGATTCCTCCCTAATTCATTCTACAAAACTAGTATCATCCTAACATCAAAATAATGCAAAAAGATAGCAAAAAAAAAAACAAAAAAAAAACAAAAAAAAACAAAAAAACAACAACAACAAAAAAAAACAAAACAGAAAACAATAGGCAAATATCCCTAACGATCACTGGCAGAAAAATCCTCAGCAATATACTAGCAAACTGAATCAAGCAGCACATCAAAAAAATAACTCAAGTGGGCTTTATTCCTGGGGTGCAAGGATGATTCAACATGCGTACATATTACAAATATAATCCACCACATAAACAGGACTAATTATAAAACCATATGATCATCTCAATAGACACAGAACAGCATTTGATAAAATCCAACATCCCTGCATGATAAAAACCCTTAAACTAGGCATAGATGGAATGTATCTCAAAAGAGCCATATGTAACAAACCCACAGTTAACATAATACTGAATGGGGAAAAGTTGAAAGCAAGCTCCAGTTCTTGTCCCCTAAGAAGTGACATGAGACCAAGTTGTCCATTCTCACCGCTCCTATTCAATAATAGTAGTGGAAGCCCTAGCCAGAACTATCACGCAAGAGAAAGAAATAAAAGGCATTCAGATTGGAAAAGAAGTCAAATTATTATTCACTGACAACATGATCATATACCTAGAAAATCCTAAAGACTCCTCTGGAACATTCCCAGATCTGATTAGAAACTTCAGTAAAGTCTCAAGATACAAAATAAATTTGCAAAATCAGTAGCATTTCTATCTGCCACTAACATTCAAGCCGAGAGCCAAATCAAGAACATAATCCCATTTACAACAGCCAGAATAAAACATTAAGTACAAAGGAACACATCTAATCAAGGAAGTGAAAGATCTCCACAAAGAGAACTACAAAACACTGATGAGAGAAATTGTGGATGACACAAATAAATGGGAAAACATCCTATGCTCATAGATTGTAAAGACTCAATATCACTCAAATGACCATATTGCCCAGTGTATCTACAGATTCAATGCAGTTCCTGTCAAATTATCAATCTCATTTTCCACAGAATGAGAAAAAATTTCCTAACGTACATATAAAACCAAAAAATAGCCTGAATCGCCAAAGTATTCCTAAGCAAAAAGAACAAATCTGAAGACACTACCTTGACTGGCTTTCAATTTTACTCCTAGTCTACAGCAACTAAAATACCATGCTACTGGTATGAAAACAGACACATAGATCAATGGAACAGAATAGAGACCCCAGGCCAGGCACGGTGGCTCACACCTGTAATCCCAGCACTTTGGGAGGCCAAGGCATGTGGACCATGAGGTCAGGAGTTCAAGACCAGTCTGGCCAAGATGGTGAAACCCTGTCTCTTCTAAGAATATATAAATTAGCTGGCTGTGATGGTGGGCACCTGTAATCCCAGCTACTCAGGAGACTGAGGCAGAGAATTGCTTGAACTCAGGAGACGGAGGTTGCAGTGAGACAAGACTGCACCACTGCACTCCAGCCTTAGCAACAGAGTGAGACTCCATCTCAAAAAAAAAAAAAAAAAAAAAAAAAAAAAGATAGACCTCAGAAAGAAAGCCACATACTTACAACCAACTGATCTTCAATAAAACCAACAAAAATAAACAATGGGGAAATAACTCCCTAATCAATAAATGGTGCTGGGAATACTGGCTAGCCACTTGAAGAAGAATGAGACTGGACCACTCTCTCTCACCATATACAATACTTAACTCAAGAAGTATTAAATAACTAAATACAAGACCTGAAACTATAAAAATTCTGGAATCTAGGAAAAACTCTTCTAGACTTTGGCCTAGGCAAATAATTTATGATGAAGACCGCAAAAACAAACACAACAAAAACAAAAATAGACAAATGGGATTGAATCAAACTAAAAAGTGTCTGCACAGCAAAAGAAATAATCAACGGCATAAAAAGAAAACCTTCAGAATTAGAGAAAATATTGACAAATTATGCCTCCATCAAAGGATTAATATCCTGAGTCTACAAGAAACTCAAACAACTCAACAAGAAAAAAACAGACAACCTCATTAAAAACTTGGCAAAAGACATGAACAGACATTTCTCAAAAGAAGAAATATAAGTGGCCGAAAACCGATGAAAAAAAATTTTAACATAAATATTCATCACAGAAATGCAAATTAGAACCACACTGTTACATCAATCAGAATAGCTATTGCTAAACAGTCAAAAAAATTTGCATGAATGCAGTGAAAAGGGAATGTTCATACACCATTGGTGGGAATGTAAATTAGTTCAAACTTTATGGAAAATATTATGGCGATATCTGAAAGAACTGAAAATAGAACTATTAGATCCAGCAAGCTTACTACTATCTTAACAGTAGAAAATAAATTATTACAGAAAAGTGATTTCAGGAGCAAACTCTCAAGTTTCAATGCCTGGAATTACTTATCTAACCTGGTTAAAGTTGGTTGCAGTAATGACTTTCTTAATAACAAAAAGATGAATATTGATCATTCATGACATGCAAGTGATGAAGTACTTACTTAAATTATAAACTGTAGTTTTAGGAATCAAATACCTACTAACTCTTTTGACCGAAGAAGCAAGTCATCTCTCCTATCTAATTAAGCCACCATCCCTATAATAGAAAACTCTCTAATGACCTTTCTGGATTAATTAGAATAGGATGGTCTGTGCTGAAATACCAAACCTAACAAAAGTGTATTTCTGTCTCCTGCTACATGTCCAATGAAAATAAGCAAGGATCTCTGTTTCTATCTATTGACTGAAGCTCAGTCACCTCAGAGCTGAACTGGAGTTTTCACAGTGAGAGAGAGAAGGAGAGGGTCCCAAACCTGTTCTTACATGCCTCAGCTAAAAACTGTCACAATCTATTTCTCTTCAAAGCACATTTTCCAGGGTTAGTCACACGGCTCACAGTAATTGGAAGGAGTTTGAAAAATGTAGTGGAGTATGTGGATATTTAATGAGAATGGAATATCTCTTTCACTTCACTAGAAACAGTTATCTTGCAAAGGAGTGTTGGTATTTCTTGAGAACTGCCCCAAGACCCCATATTGCCTCTGGGTTCTATAACTGAGTCAGATACCAGCAAACCCAAGAGACGTGAGCTCAGAGTCAAAGCCAAGGAGAGACAGATTATAAAGTGAAATAACTGAAGGATTCTCTCAGCAGCATTTGGAACAATGTGGGAAGTATGCTGGGAATGAATTCTGAGGGTACTAGATCAGGAAAAATCAAAATGCATCAAGTCAAATTTATTGATACATGTACATTTACTAGAAACAGTGGATCCAGTGTGTTAGCTGGAGAAGATACATGTGTTTTTAGATAGATAAATACTATAACAGTTATATTTGTCTGACAACTAGACTCAACCACATTTCCTTCAATAATATAGAGCAGTGTTTCTCGACTAGGAGAAATTTTACCCTCCCTCCTCAAGTGATATTTGCCAATTTCTTGAGATTGTTTTGGTTCTCATAACTAACAAGAACTGCTGAGTAAAGACCAGAGATGCTGTTAAACCATCCATACTGCACTTGACAGCCTCTCTCAGCAAAGAATAATTTGCTCCAAAATTATCAATAGTACCAAGGTTCAGAAATCCTAATATAAAGAAATTTGAAGCTCCATTGACAAAAACATTTGATTGGATTTATCATAGCAAGCCACTCATCTACTCTTACCTTTGTCAACTAGGTTGACATAAAGGACATTCCTTCTCTAATCAAAATATTTAAAAGTACATTGCTGGGGAGCACTTGCATATTTGGAAAGCTCTTCACTAGCTGCCTTCTACAGACAGGTAATGACAGTGGGGAAAACTTCCACTGAAATTAACTGATTCCCTGAAGTAATTGTGAATGATTGATCTTGCAGTATAGAGGCCACTCAGTAACCAAAGATAAGAAGGGTATGGGTATTGTTGGTAGCAGGGCTGGAGCAATAATCAGAGAAAAACAAACATCCTTGGTAATGACTGTAAGTCATGGCTTCTCTAGAATTGAAATCTAGAATTAAAATATTGTCTTCTAGAGAGAAAACTATGGTGATGCTTAAGATCAATTTTCTAGAACTGAAATAAATGGGCAGCTTACTGAAATCTTACTTGGTCTGTGTAAACCATAATTTCTAGTTACTGTGAACAGAGATCAGATTCAGGCATCCTTAGCCTGTTTAGTCTACTATAGTAGAATACTACAGACTGAATGGCTTATAAACAATGGAAATTTATTTCACATAGTTCCAGAAACTGAGAAGTCTAAGATCAAGATGCTGAAAGATTTTGTGTCTGGTGACAGGCCCACTTCTTCATACACAAAGATTTCACTCTAACCTCACATGGTGATGGGTCTCACTGGGGACTCATCTTTTATAAGGGCACTAATCTTATTCTTGAGGGCTCTGTCCCCATGATATAATCGACTTCTGAAGTCCTCGCATCCTAATGGTATCACCTTGGCTGTGAGAATTTCAACATACAAATCTGGGGGTACATAAATATTCAAAAAATATTAAGGCCTCACAATTTACAGGTCTTGACTAAATTAGACTAGAGCCAGTCCACAGGTTCAAGCCCTTTGTGTGAAGAGAATACAGCTCATCTTGACAAAGGATCCAAAGGCAAACCATGTATTAGTACAATGTATTCTCTTCTTAGCTTTCTCCAAAGAAATCTGCCTCCATTTACCATGGTGACTGGGCAAAAGGAAAATATCAATACATTTTAACCATTGCTAGACATTGGTTTTGAGCTGATAGATATCAAAGGGTCCAATGCTCAGGGAGGCAGTCAGAATGGAGACTCCTTACAAACAGGATAATTAACGAAAAGTTATACTTTGGAGAACTACATAAATTATTGCCACCATGAAAGACTTCCAAGATGCAGGGTTAGTGGTTCCTAACATATTCTCATTAATTCAACGTATGGCTAGAAATTGAGAGATAGTGAAGATGGACAGTAAAGTATCATAAATCAGGTGATGACTGTAATTATAGCTACTGTTCTCAAGGCACAGTCCTAGGAAGGTGAAATAATTTCTGGGAAAGAAATTGAATTTGTAACCAAGTGGAACATTTCAGGAGTTCAACTAGAAATCAACCTTGCCTCTCTGAGGACCTAGATGTCAAGATAAACTAGGAGTTCAATCAATGCCTATTGATTAAATTAAAGCTGAAAGGCTGGCCAGAAAACAATAGTGGATCAAGATAGGGATGGGAGAACAGTGAGTATCAAAGAGACTGATGGCATTCACATTTGGGACACCCCACAGCAGAGCTGGGAGACTATGAGATGATTTTAAGTGAATCTCATGTGTGTTCAGAAACTATCTCACCTGAACATAGAAAAATACAAATGGAGAGATTCTTTGGGACCTGATAAGAGAAATATGTGGCCAGAGAAACAAAACCAAGTGATAGACCTTGGATCTCAAGAGGATGAATCTCAAATAGCTTTGATCTGCTAAGGATGTCTCAATGGAAAACCATACGGCATTTTCTTATAAGGTAAAAATAGAACCACCATATAATCCAGCAATCCCGCTTCTGTATATTTATCCAAAAGAATTGAAATCAGGATCTTGAAGAAATATCTGCACTTTCATATTCATTGCAATATTATTCACAATAGCCAAGATGTGAAAACAACTTAAATGTCCATCAGAAGATGAATGGATAATGCAGATGTGATATACACATACAATGAATACAATGAAATGTTTTTTATTCAGCCAAAAGACAGAAGGAAATTCTGCCATATGTGACAGAAATGCACCTTGAAGGTATGTTGAGTGAAATAAGCCAATCACAGAAGTACAACTACCATAAAATACCACTCATACAAGGTAGCTAAAATAGTCAAACTCAAAGAAACTAAAAGTGGAATGCTGGTTGCCTATCGAAGGGAGAAATGGGGAGTTGCTTTTCAAGACGCATGAAATTTTATTTATGCAAGATGAATAAGTTCTACAACTTATTCAACTTATGTAAAAGTTCTTCAACTTATGTACAACAAGATGAATCTGTTGTATAACACTGTATAAAACAGCGTTAGCAAACTGCTCAGTGAAAAGAAAGAAATAATTCTGTGAGATAAATGCACATAACAAAAAGCAGTTTCTCAGAAAGGTTCTTTCTGATTGTTATCTGAGGACATTGTCTTGTCACTATAGGCTTCAATGCGATCCAAAATATACTTTCTCAGATCCCACAAGAACAGTGCTAGAAAACTGCTCCATGAAAAGAATGGTGTAACTCTGTGAGATTAATTCACATATCACAAAGGAGTTTCTCAGAAAGCTTCTCTCCGGTTTTTATCTGAGGGTATTTCCTTTTTCACCGTAGGCCTCAGAGTGCTCCAAAATATCCCATTGCAGATTCTGCCAAAACAGACTTAGCAAACTGCACAGAGAAAAGAAAGGTGTATCTGTGAGATGAATGAACACCTCAAAAACCAGTTTCTCAGAAAGATTCTTTCTAGTTTTTATCTGAGGATATTTCCTATTTCAACATAGGACCCAATGCACTCCCGAATATCCAATTGCAGATTTCCCGACAACAGTGTTAGCAAACTGCTCAATGAAAGAATGGTGTAACTCTGTAAGATGAAATCACACATCACGAAGCAGTCTCTCAGAAAGTTTCTTTCTAGTTTTTACCTGTGGATAGTTCCGTGGCCACCATAGGCTTCAATACCATCCAAAATGTCCCTCCTCAGATCCCACAAAACAGTGCTACCGAACTTCTCCAGAAAAAGAATGGTGTGACTCTGTGAGAGGAATTCACACACCACAAAGCAGTTTCTCAGAAGGCTTCTTTCTAGTTTTCATCTGAGGATATTTCCTTTGTCAGCATAGGCTTCAATGCCAACAAATTTTTCCGTCTCAGATTCCACAGTAACAGTGTTACCAAATTTCTCCATGACAGGAATGGCCTAATTCTGTGAGATGAATTTACCCAACCAAAGCAATTTCTTAGAAGGCTTCTTTATAGTTTATATCTGAGGATATTTCCTTTTTCAACATAGACCTCAATGTGCTCCCGCATATCCCAATGCAAATTCCACATAAATAGTGTTAGCAAACAGTTCAGTTAAAGTAATGACGTAATTCTGTTAGGTGAATTCACAGAACACAAAGCAGGTTCTCAGAAAGCTTCTTCCTAGTTTATATCCGGGGTTTTATTTTTTTTACCATAGACCTTAATGCGTCCCTGAATATCCCATTGCAGATTCCACGAAGACAGTGTTAGCACACTGCTCAATGAGAAGAATGGTGTAACTCTGTGAGATGAATTCATCCATCACAAAGCAGTTTCTCAGAAAGCTTCTCTCCAGTTTTTACCTGAGGATATTTGCTTTATCACCATAGGTCTCAATGAGCTCCGGAATATCCCAATGCTGATTCCAGGAACACAGTGTTAAAAAACTGCTCCATGAAAGGAATGGTGTAACTCTGAGAGAAGATTTCACACATCACAAAGCAGTTTCTCAGAAAGCTTCTTTCTGGTATTTATCTGAGGACACTTCCTTGTCACCATTGCGATCCAAAGTATGCCTTTAGAGATTCCACAAAAAAAGAGCTACGAAACTTTCCATGAAAAGAATAGTGTAACACTGTGAGATGATTTCACACGTCACTGAGGAGTCTCACAGAAAACTTCTTTCCAGTATTTATCTTTGGATATTTCCTTTCCCCTGTAAGCCACAAAGCACTCCCGCATATCCCATTGCAGATTCCGTGATGACAGTGTTAGCACGTTGCTCAATGAGAAGAATGATGTAACTCTGTAGACGAATTCACGCATCACAAAGCGGTTTCTCAGAAAGCTTCTTTCCAGTTTATATCTGAGGATATTTCCTTTTTCAACAAAGGCCTCAAGGGGCCCCAAAATATCCCATTCAAGATTCCACCGAAACACTGTTAGGAAACTACTCGATGAGAAGAATGGTGTAACTCTGTAAGTTGAAATCACACATCACAAAGCGGTTTCTCAGAAAGCATCTTTCTGGTTTTTATCTTAGCACATTTTCTTGTCTCCATAGTGTTCAATGTGATTCAAAATATCCCCTCTCAGATTCCCAAAAACCACTGCTATGAAAATTCCCCATTAAAAAAATAGTGTAACTCTGTGAGATCATTTCAGGAGTCAAAAAGCAGTTTCTCAGAGAGCATCTTTCTGGTTCTTATCTGAGCACATTTTCTTGTCACCATAGGCTTTATTGCAATCCAAAATATCCTTTCCCAGATTCGCCAAAACCAGTGCCAGGAACTTCTCCATGAAAAGAATGTTGTAACTCTGTGAGATGCTTTCACAAGTCACCGAGCAGTTTCTCAGAAAACTTCTTTCCAGGATTTATCTTAGGATATTTCCTTTTTCACCATAAGCTTCAATGCGCTCGACAATATCCCATTGCGGATTCCGCGAGGACAGTGTTAGCAAACTGCCCAATGAGAAGAATGCTGTAACTCTGTGAGATGAATTCACACGTCACAAAACAGTTTCTCAGAAAGCATCTTTTTGGTTTTTATCTGAGCACATTGCCTTTGTCACCATAGGCTTCATTGTGATCCAAAATCTCCCTTCTCAGATTCCCAAAAACCACTGCTATGAAACTTCTCCATGAAAAGGATGGTGTACCTCCGTGAGATGATTTCACAAGTCCCCAAGCAGATTCTCAGAAAACTCTCCATTTTCTATCTTGGGACATTTCCTTTTTCACCATAAGCCCTCCAGAATATCCCATGGCAGATTCCACGAGAAAAGTGTTAGCAAACTGCCCAATGAGAAGAATGGTGTAACTCTGTGCGATGAATTCACAAATCACAAAGCAGTTTCTAACAAAAC
The DNA here is from genome assembly GCF_024542745.1 of Macaca thibetana thibetana. Lineage (NCBI taxonomy): Eukaryota > Metazoa > Chordata > Mammalia > Primates > Cercopithecidae > Macaca > Macaca thibetana. Next base: position 119,354,181 of record NC_065581.1, on the reverse strand, counting down.
ATCTTTCTATATATTATCGGAAGATATTTCCTTTGCACCATAGGCTTCATTGGGATCCAAACTGTCCCTTCTCAAACTGACACCTTTGTCACCATAGGCTTCATTGTGATTCAAAATATCCCTTCTCAGATTCCACAATGACAGTGTTACGATCTGCTCCATGACAAGAATGGTGTAATTCTGGGAGATGAATTTACCCATCCCAAAGCAGTTTCTTGGAAGGCTTCTTTCTAGCGTATATCTGAGGATATTTCCTGTTTCAACAAAGGTCTCAATGCGTTCCCGCATATCCCAATGCAGGTTACACGTAAATAGTGTTAGCAAACAGCCCAATTAAACTAATAGTGTAACTCTTAGAGGAATTCACACGTCACAAAGCAGTCTCTCAGAAAGCTTCTTTCTAGTTTTCATCTGAGGATATTTCATTTTTCACCATAGACCTTAACGTGCCCCTGAATATCCCATTGCAGATTCCACGAAAACAGTGTTAGCAAACTGCTCATTGAGAAGAATGGTGTAACTCTGTAAGATGAATTCACACATCACAAAGCAGTTTCTCAGAAAGCTGCTTTCTGATTTCTATCTGAGGATATTTCCTTGTCACCATAGGCTTCATTATGATCCAAAACATCGCTTCTCAGATTACAGAAAACCAGTGCTATGAAACTTCTAAATGATAAGAATGGTATAACTCTGTGAGATAATTTCCCACGTCACCTATGCTACGAAACTTCTAAATGATAAGAATGGTGGAACTCTGTAAGATGATTTCCCATGTCACCGAGGAGTTTCACAGAAAGCTTCTTTCCAGTATTCATCTTTGAATATTTCCTTTCCCTGGAAGCCCCAATGCGTTCTTGCGTATCCCATTGCGGATTCTGGGAGGACAGTGTTAACAAACTGCCCAACGAGAATGGTGGTGTAACTCTGTCAGATGAATTCACACATCACAATGCAGTTTCTCAGAAAGTGTTTTTGAAGTGATTATCTGACTATATTTCCTTTGTCACCGAAAGCTTCATTGTGATTGAAAATATCCCTTCTCAGATTCCACAATAACAGTGCTACCAAACTGCTCCATGACAGAAATAGTGTAGCTCTGTGAGATGAATTGACCCATCCCCAAGCAGTTTTTCAGAAAGCGGCCTAATAGTTTTTATCTGAAGATATCTCCTTTTTCACCATAGGCCTTAATGTGCACCGGAATATCCCATTGCAGATTCCGTGATGACAGTGTTAGCACATTGCACAATGAGAAGAATGGTGTAACTCTGGGAGATGAATTTGCCCATCCCAAAGTAGTTTCTCAGAAGGCTTCTTCCAACTTTATAATCTGAGGATATTTCCCATTTCAACAAAAGCCTTAATGCGTTCCCACATATCACAATGCAGGTTATACGTAAATAGCGCTAGCAAACAGTCCAAAAAAAACTAATGGTCTAACTCTGTTAGAAGAATTCACATGTCACAAAGCAGTCTCTCAGAAAGCTTCTTTCTAGTTTTCATCTGAGGATATTTCATTTTTCACCATGGGCCTTAATGTGCCCCTGAATATCCCATTGCAGATTCCGCGAACACAGTGTTAGCAAACTCTTCATTGAGAAGAATGGTGCAACTCTGTAAGATGAATTCACACATCACAAAGCAGGATGTCAGAAAGCTGCTTTCTGGTTTTAATCTGAGGATATTTCCTTGTCACCATAGGCTTCATTGTGATCCAAAACATCGCTTCTCAGGTTACACCAAACCAGTGCTACGAAACTTCTGAATGATAAGAATGGTGGAACTCTGTGACATGATTTCCCACGTCACCGAGGAGTTTCACAGAAAGCTTCTTTCCAGTATTCATCTTTGAATATTTCCTTTCCCCAGAAGCCCCAATGCACTCCCCCGTATCCCATTGTGGATTCCATGAGGACAGTGTTAGCAAACTGCCCAACGAGAATGGTGTAACTCTGTCAGATGAATTCACACATCACAATGCAGTTTCTCAGAAAGCCATTTTGTCATGATTACCTGACTATATTTCCTTTGTCACTATAAGCTTCATTGCGATTGAAAATATCCCTTCTCAGATTCCACAATAACAGTGCTACCAAAGTGCTCCATGACAGGAATGGTATAGCTCTGTGAGACGAATTGATCCATCCCCAAGCAGTTTCTCAGAAAGCTTCCTAATAGTTTTTATCTGAGGATATCTCCTGTTCCCCATAGGCCTTCAGGTGCTCCCGAATATCCCATTGCAGATTCCGCGATGACAGTGTTAGCACATTGCTCAATGAGAACAATGGTGTAACTCTGTGTGAAGAATTCACACATCACAAAGCAGTTTTCAGAAAGAATTTTTGTAGAGCTTATCTGACTATATTTCCTGTGTCACCATAGGCTTCATTGCGATTCAAGTATCCCTTCTCAGATTCCACAATGACACTGTTACGATCTACTCCATGACAAGAATGGTGTAACTCTGGGAGATGAATTTACCCATCCCAAAGCAGTTTCTCGGAAAGCTTCCTCCTACTTTATATCTGAGGATATTTCCTTTTTCAACAAAGGCCTCAATGGGTTCCTACATATCTCAATGCAGGATACACGTAAATAGTCCTAGCAAACGGCCCAATTAAACTATTGTTCTAACTCTGTTAGACGAATTCACACGTCACAGAGTATTCTCAGAATGTTTCTTTCTAGTTTTCATCTGAGGATATTTCATTTTTCACCCTAGGCCTTAATGCGCCCCTGAATATCCCATTGCAGATTCCACAAAAACTGTGTTAGCAAACTGCTCATTGAGAAGAATGGTGTAACTCTGTAAGATGAATTCACACATCACAAAGCAGGTTGTCAGAAAGCTGCTTTCTGGTTTTTATCTGAGGATGTTTCCTTGTCACCATAGGCTTCACTGCGATCAAAACATCGCTACTCAGATTACACAAAACCAGTGCTATGAAACTTCTAAATGATAAGAACAGTGTAACTCTGTGAGATGATTTCCCACGTCACCAAGGAGTGTCACAGAAAACCTCTTTCCAGTATTTATCTTTGAGTATTTCCTTTCCTCCATGAGCCTCAAAGCGCTCCTGCGTATCCCATTGCAGATTCCACGAGGGCAGTGCCAGCAAACTGCCCAATGAGAATGGTGTAACTCTCCCAGATGAAGTCACACATCACAAAGCAGTTTCTCAGAAAGCATTTCTGTAGTTATTATCTGAGGATATTTCCTTTGCACCATAGGCTTCATTGCCATCCAAACTATCCCTTCTCAGACTCCACAATCACAGTGCTGCCAAACTGCTCCATGACAGGAATGGTGTAGCTCTGTGAGATGAACTGATCCATCCCCAAGCTGTTTCTCAGAAAGCTTCTTTATAGTTTTTATCTGAAGATATCTCCTTTTGCACCATAGGCCTTAATGCGCTCCCGAATATCCCATTGCAGATTCCGCCTCGGCAGCGGTATGCACATTGCTCTATGAGAATAATGGTGTAACTCTTTTAGACGAATTCACACGTACAAAGTAGTCTCTCAGAAAGATTTTTTCCGGTTTTTATCTGAGGATATTTCATTTTTCACCAAGGGTCTTAAGGCATCCCAGAATACCACATTGCAGATTCCACGAAAACAGTGTTAGCAAACTGCACAATGAGAAGAATGGTGTACTTCTGGAAGATGAATTCACACATCTCAAAGCTGTTTCTCAGAAAACATCTTTCTAATTTTTATCTGAGGATCTTTCCTTTGTCACAGCAGGCCTCAATGAGAATTAATTTTGCCACCTGAGATTCAACAATCACAGGGCTATCAAACTGCTCCATGTTAGGAATGGTGTAAATCTGAGATGAACTGATTCAGTGCAAAGCAGTTGCTCAGAAAGCTTCTTTCTAGTTTTCATCTGAGGATATCTCCTTTTTCAGCAGAGGCCTTAATGCGCTCCCAAATATCCCATTGCAGATTCTGTGAAGACAGTGTCAGCGAACTGCCCAGTGAGAACAATGCTGTAACTCTGTGAGATGAATTCACACAACACAAAGAAAGCATCTTTCTGGTTTTCATCTGAGCCCATTTCCTTTGTCACCATAGGATTCATTGCGATCCAAACATCGCTTCTCAGATTACACAAAACCAGTGCTATGAAATTTCTAAATGATAAGAATAGTGTAACTCTGTGAGATGATTTCCCACGTCACTGAGGAGTTTCACCGAAAGCTTCTTTCCAGTATTCATCTTTGAATATTTCCTTTCCCTGGAAGCCCCAATGCACTCCTGCATATCCCATTGCTGATTCCGTGAGGACAGTGTTAGCAAAATGTCCAATGAGAATGGTGTAACTCTGTCAGATGAATTCACACATCACAATACAGTTTCTCTGAAAGCATTTTTGTCGTGATTATCTGACTATATTTCCTTTGTTACCATAAGCTTCATTGCGGTTCAAAATATCCCTTCTCAGACTGCACAATAACAGTGCTACCACACTGCTCTATGACAGAAATGGTGTAGCTCTGTGAGATGAATTGATCCATCCCCAAGCAGTTTCTCAGAAAGCTTCCTAAAAGATTTTATCTGAGGATATCTCGTTTTTCACCATAGGCCTTAAAGCCCTCCCGAATATCCCATTGCAGATTCCACGATGACAGTGTTAGCATATTGCTCAATGAGAAGAATGGTGTAACTCTGTGCTATGAATTCACACATCACAAAGCAGTTTCTCAGAAAAACATTTTGTAGTGATCATCTGAATATATTTCTTTTGTCACCATAGGCTTCATTGCGATTCAAAATATCCCTTCTCAGATTCCACAATGACAGTGTTACAATCTGCACCATTACAGGAATGGTGTATTTCTGGGAGATGAATTTACTCATTCCAAAGCAGTTTCCCAGAAGGCTTCCTCTTACTTTATATCTGAGGATATTTCCTGTTTCAACAAAGGCCTCAATGCTTTCCCACATATCCCAATGCAGGATACATGTAAATAGTGCTACCAAACAGCCCAATTAAACTAATGATCTAACTCTGTTAGACGAATTCACAGGTCACAAAGCAGTAGAGACTGTAGAGATATTTCCTTTGTCACCATAAGCTTCATTGCGCTATGAAATATCCCATTGTAGATTTCAAGAGAACAGTGTTAGCGAACTGATCAATGAAAAGAAAAGTGTAACGCTGTGAGTTGCATTCACACATCACAATGCAGTTTCTCACAACGCTTCTTTCCCGTTTTTATCTGAGGATATTTCCTTTTTCACCATAGCCCCCAAAGTGCTCCCAAATATCACTTTGTAGATATCATGAGAACAGTCTTAGCAAACGGCTTCAAGAAGAGAAAGGCGTAACTCTGTGAGATTATTTCACGCATCACAAAGAAGTTTCTCAGAAAGCTTCTTTCTCGTTTTTATCTGAGGATATTTCTCATGGCCATGTAGAGTTCAAACCGATCTGATATATCAGTTCTCAGACTCCACAAAAACAGGGCTAGCAAATGGTGCCTCGAAACACAGGTGTAATTCAGTGAGTTGAAGTCACACATCACAATGCACTTCCTCAGAACCCTTCTTTCCAGTTTTTATCTGTGGATTTTCCTTTTTCACCAGAGGCCTCAAAGCCCTCCCAAATATCACTTTGCAGATACCACGAAAACAATGTTAGCAAACTGTTACAAGAAGGAAAAGGTGAATCTCTGTGTGATGAATTCTCATATCAGAAAGCAATTTTTCAGAAAGATTCTTTCGAGTTATTATCTGTGAATACTTCCTTTTTCACCATAGGCCTCAATGCACTCGCAAATATCACGTTGCAGATTCCACGAAAACAGTGTAAGCAAACTGCTTCATGAAGACTAAGTTGTAACTCTGTGAGTTGAATTCACATATCACTAAGAAGTTTCCCAGAAAGCTTCTTTCACATTTTTAATTGAGGATATTTACATTGCAGCATAGACATCAATGCGATTCAAAGTATCCCTTCTCAGATTCACCAAAGACAGTGGTAATAGACTGCTCCATGAAAGGAAAGTGTAACTCAATGAGATGAATTCATATATCTCAAGCAGTTTCTCAGAAAGCTTCTTTCCAGTTTTTATCTGAGGATATTTCCTTTCTCACTGTAAGCTTCATTGCGCTAAGAAATATCCCATTGCAGATACCAAGAAAACAGTGTTAGCAAACTGATCAATGAAAAGAAAAGTGTAACTCTGTGAGCTGCATCCACACATCACTATGCAGTTTCTCACAATGCTTCTTTCCAGTTTTTATCTGCGGATATTTCCTTTTTCACCATAGCCCTCAATGCGCTCCCAAATATCACTTTGCAGGTTCCAGGTGAACAGTCTTAGCAAACGGCTTCATGAAGAGAAATGTGTAACTCTGTGAGATGAATTCACATATCACAAAGAAGTTTCTCAGAAGGCTTCTTTCTCGTGGTTATCTGAGCATATATCCTTTGGCCGTATAGTCTTCAAAGTGATCTGAAATATCAGTTCTCAGATCCCACGAAAACAGGACTACCAAAGGGCTCCACGACATAGTGGTGTAATTCAGTGCATTGAATTCACACATCACAAAGCAGTTTCTCAGAAAGCTTCTCTCTAGTTTTTATGTGAGGATATTACCTTTGTCACGGTAAGCTTCATTGCGCTAAGAAATATCCCATTGCAGATTTCAAGAAAACAGTGTTAGCAAACTGATCAATGAAAAGGAAAGTGTAGCTCTGTGAGTTGCATTCACACGTCACAATGCAGTTTCTCACAACGCTTCTTTCCAGTTTTTTTCTGAGGATATTTCCTTTTTGCCATAGCCCTCAATGCGCTGCCAAATATCACTTTGCAGATTCCATGAGAACAGGCTTAGCAAATGGCTTCATGAAGAGAAATGTCTAATTCTGTGAGATGAATTCACAAATCACAAAGAGATTTCTCAGAAAGCTTCTTTCTAATTTTGATCTGAGAATATTTCCTTTGGCCGTACACTCTTCAAAATGATCTGAAATATCAGTTCTCAGATTCCACAAAAACTGGGCAAGCAAACGGCTCCTCGAAATACAAGTGTAACGCAGTGTGTTGATTATATATGTGGTTTCAAAGCACCGCTCTGTGTCTCACTGCAGATTCTGCGAAAACACTCTTAGCTAGCTTCTCAATGAAAACAATGATGTCACTCTGTGAGCTGAATTCACCCACAACAAAGCAGTTTCTGAGAAGGCTTCTCTGAAATTTTTTGTCTGAGGATATTTCATTATTCACCATGGGATTCAATGATATCCAAGATATCACTTCTGAGATTCCACAAAATCAGTGCTAACAAACTCCTCCATGAAAGTGTGGTGTAACACTTTGAAATGAATTCACACATCACAAAGCAGTTTCTCAGAAAGCTACATTCCGATTTTTATCTGAGGATATTTCCTTTGTCCTTATACACTTCAAACCCATCCGCAATATCAGTTCTCAGAATCCACAAAAACAGTGCTAGCAAACGGCTCCAAGAAATAGTGGTGTAACTCTGAGAGATGAAGTCACATATCAGAAAGCATTTTCTCTGAAAGCTTCTTTCACGTTTTTTTCTGAGGATATTTCATTTGTCACCATAACCTTCATTGCACCAAGAAATATCCCATTGCAGATTTCAAGAAAACTGTGTTAGAAAACTGATCAATGAAGATAAAAGTGTAACTCTGTGAGTCGCATTTACAAGTAACAATGCCGTTTCTCACAATGCTTCTTTCCAGTTTTTATCTGTGGATATTTCCTTTTTCACCATAGGCCTCAAAGTGCTCCCAAATATCACTTTGCAGATTCCACGAAAACAGTGTTAGCAAACTGCTACAAGAAGGGAAAGGTAAATTTCTGTGTGATGAATTCTCATATCAGAAAAGCAATTTCTCAGAAAGCTTCTTTCTAGTTATTATCTGTGGATACTTCCTTTTTCCCCATAGGCCTCAATGTGCTCCCAAATATCACTTTGCAGATTCCAAGATCAAAGTTTAGCAAATGGCTTCATGAAGAGAAATGTGTAACTCTGTGAGATGAATTCACACATCACAAAGAAGTTTCTCAGAAAGCTTCTTTCTCCTTTTTATCTGAGGATATTTCATTTGGCCATATAGTCATCACAGCGATCCAAAATATCATTTCTCAGATTCCACAAAAACAGGGCTAACAAGCGATTCCATGAAATACAGGTGTAACTCAGTGAGTTGAATTCACACATCACAAAACAGTTTCTCAGAAAGCTTCTCTTTAGTTTTTATTGGAGGATATTTCTGTTGTCACCATAAGCTTCATTGCGCTAAGAAATATCCCATTGCAGATTTCAAGAAAGCAATGTTACCAAACTGATCAATGAAAAGAAAAATGTAACTGTGTGAGTTGCATTCACACTGAACAATGCAGTTTCTCACACTGCTTCTTTCCAGTTTTTATCTGAGGATATTTTGTTTTTCAGCATAGCCCTTTATGCGCTCCCAAATATCACTTTGCAGATTCCACGAGAACAGTCTAAGCAAACGGCTTCATGAAGAGAACTCTGTTAACTCTGTGAGATGAATTCACACATCACAAAGAAGTTTCTCAGAAAGCTTCTTTTTCCTTTTTAATTGAGGATACTTCCTTTGGCCCTATAGTCTTCAAAGCAATCCGAAATATCAGTTCTCAGATTCCACAAAAACAGGGCTAGCAAACGGCTCCACGAAATACAGGTGTAACTCAGTGAGTTTAGTTAACACATCACAAAGCAGTTTCTCAGAAAACTTCTTTCTGGTTTTTATCTGAGGATATTTCCTTTGTCACTGTAAGCTTCATTGCACTAAGAAATATCCCTCTGCAAATATCAAGAAAACAGTGTTAGCAAACTGATCAATGAAAAGAAAAGTGTAACTCTATGAGTTGCATTCACACGTCAAAATGTAGTTTCTCACAAAGCTTCTTTCCAGTTTTTATCTGACGATATTTCCTCTTTCACCATAGCCCTCAATGTGCTCTCAAATATCACTTTGCAGATTCCACAAGAACAGGCTTAGCAAACGGCTTCATGAAGAGAAATGTTTAATTCTGTGAGATGAATTCACAAATCACAAAGAGATTTCTCAGAAAGCTTCTTTCTAATTTTGATCTGAGAATATTTCCTTTGGCCGTACACTCTTCAAAGTGATCTGAAATATCAGTTCTCAGATTCCACAAAAACAGGGCTAGCAAATGGCTCCTCGAAATACAGGTGTAACGCAGTGAGTTGAATTCACACATCACAGAACAGTTTCTCAGAAAGTTTCTGTCTGTTCTGAGCTGATTATATTTGTGGTTTCAAAGTGCTGCTGTGTGTCTCACTGCAGATTCTCCGAAAACACTCTTAGCAAGCTTCTCAATGAAAAAAATGATGTCATTCTGTTAGCTGAATTCACCCACAACAAAGCAGTTTCTGAGAAGGCTTTCTGCAGTTTTTGTCTGAGAATATTTCATTATTCACCATGGGATTCAATGATATCCAAAATATCACTTCTGAGATTCCAAAAAATGAGTGCTAACAATCTCCTCCATGAAAGTGTGGTGTAAAATTGTGAAATGAATTCACCCATCACAAAGCAGTTTCTCAAAAAGCTTCATTCCGATTTTTCTCTGAGGATATTTCCTTTGTCCTTATACTCTTCAAACCCATCTGCAATATCAGTTCTCAGAGTCCACAAAAAGAGTGCTAGCAAATGGTTCCACTAAATAGTGGTGTAACTCTGTGAGATGAAGTCACATGTCAGAAAGCATTTTCGCAGAAAGCTTCTTTCACGTTTTTATCTGAGGATATTTCCTTTGCCACTGTAAGCTTCATTGTGCCAAGAAGTAACCCATTGCAGATTTCAGGAATACTGTGTTAGGAAACTGATAAATGAAGAGAAAAGTGTAACTCTGTGAGTTGCATTCACATCCCACAATGCAGTTTTTCTCAGAACGCTTCTTTCCAGTTTTTATCTGTGGATATTTTCTTCTTCATCATAGGCCTCAAAGCGCTTCCAAATATCACTTTGCTGATTCCATGGAAACAGTGCTAGCAAACTACTATAAGAAGGGAAAGGTGAATCTCTGTGTGATAAATTCTCATATCAGAGAGCAATTTCTCAGAGAGCGTCCTTCTAGTTATTATCAGTGGATTCTACCTTTTTCACCATAGACCTCAATGCGCTCCCAAATGACACTTTGCAGATTCCATGAAACAGTGTTAGCAAACTGTTTCGTGAAGAGAAATGTGTAACTCTGTGAGATGAATTCACACATCACAAAGAAGTTTCTCAGAAAGCTTCTTTCTCATTTTTATCTGAGTATATTTCCTTTGGCCCTGTAGTCTTCAAGGCAATCCGAAATATTAGTTCTCTGATTCCACAAAAACCGGGCAAGCAAACGGCTCCACATAATACAGGTGTAACTCAGTGCGTTGAATTCTCACATCACAATGCAATTTCTCAGAATGCTTCTTTCCATTTTTTATCTGAGGATATCTCCTTTTTCACCGTAGGCCTGAAAGCACTCCCAAATATCACTTTGCAGATTCCACGAAAACAGTGTGAGCAAACTGCTACAAGAAGGGAAAGGTGAATTTCTGTGTGATAAATTCTCATATCAGAAAGCAATTTCTCAGAAAGCTTCTTTCTAGTTATTATCTATGGATACTTCCTTTTTCACCATAGGACTCACTGAGCTCCCAAATATCACTTTGCAGATTCCTAGAAAACAATGTAAGCAAACTGCTTCATGAAAACTAAGGTGTAACTCTGTGAGATGAATTCACATATCACAAAGAAGTTTCTCAGACGGCTTCTTTCACGTTTTTAATTGATGATATTTCCTTTGTCATCATAGGCCTGAATGTGATCCAAAGTATCCCTTTTCAGATTCCCCAAAGACAGTGCTAATAGATTGCTCCATGAAACATGAAACAAATTGGAACTCTGTGAGATGAATTCACGCATCACAAAGCAGTTTCTCAGATGGCTTCTTTCTAATTTTTATCTGAGGCTATTTCCTTGGTCACCGTAAGCTTCATTGCCTTAAGAAATATCCCATTGCAGATTTCAAGAAAACAGTGTTAGCAAACTGATCAATGAGAAGAAAAGCATAACTCTGTGAGTTGCATTCACACGTCACAATTCAGTTTCTCAGAATGCTTCTTTTCAGTTTTTTTCTGAGGATATTTACTTTTTCACCATAGCCCTCAATGCGCTCCCAAATACCACTTTGCAGATTCCATGAGAACAGTCTTAGCAAACGGCTTCATGAAGAGAAAGGTGTAACTCTGTGTGGCGAATTCACACATCACAAAGAAGTTTCTCAGAAAGCTTCTTTCTCGATTTCATCTGAAGATATTTCCTTTGGCCATACAATCTTCAAAGCGATCCGAAATATCAGTTATCAAATTCCACAAAAACAGGGCTGGAAAGTGGCTCCTCCAAATACAGGTGTAACTCAGTGAGACGAATTCACATATCACAATGCCGTTTCTCCGAAATCTTCTTTCCAGTTTTTATCTGTGGATAATTCCTTTTTCACCATAGGCCTCAAATTGCTCCCAAATATCAATTTGGAGATTCCACGAAAACAGTGTTAGCCAACTGCTTCATGAAGATTAAGTTGTAACTCTGTGAGATGAATTGACATATCACAAAGAATTTTCTCAGAAAGCTTCTTTCCCTTTTTAAATTGAGGATATTACCTTTGTCAGCATAGGCCTGAATGCGATCCAAAGTATCCTTTCTCAGATTCTCCACAGACAGTGGCAATAGACTGCTCCATGAAACGAAAGTGTAACTCTGTGAGATGAATTCACGCATCACAAAGTAGTTTCTCAGAAAGCTTCTTTCTAATTTTTATCTGAGGCTATTTCCTTTGTTATTGTAAGCTTCATTGCCCTAAGAAATATCCCATTGCAGATTTCAAGAAAACAGTGTTAGCAAACTGATCAATGAAAAGAAAAGTGTAACTCTATGAGTTGCATTCACACATCACAATGCAGTTTCTCACAACGCTTCTTTACAGTTTTTATCTGAGGATATTTCCTTTTTCACCATTGCCTTCAATGTGCTCCCAAATATCACTTTGCAGATTCCACAAAAACAATCTTAGCAAATGGTTTCATGAAAAGAAAGGTGTAACTCTTTGAGATGAATTCACACATTACAAGGAGGTTTCTCAGAAAGCTTCTTTCTCATTATGATCTGAGGATATTTCCTTTGGCTGTAGAGTCTACATAGTGATCCGAAATATCAGTTTTCAGATTCCACAAATAAAGGGCTAGCAAACAGCTTCATGAAATACAGGTGTAACTCAGTGAGTTGAATTCACACATCACAAAGCATTTTCTCAGATAGCTTCTTTCTAGTTTTTATCTGAGGACATTACCTCGGTCACCGTAAGCTTCATTGCCTTAAGAAATATCCCATCGCAGATATTAAGAAAACAGTGTTAGCAAACTGATCAATGAAAAGGAAGGTGTAACTCTGTGAGTTGAATTCATACTTCACAATGCAGTTTCTCAAAATGCTTCTTTCCAGTTTTTATCTGAGGATATTTCCTATTTCACCATAGCCCTCAATGCGCTCCCAAATATCACTTCATAGATTCCACGAGAACAGTCTTAGCAAATGGCTTCATGATGAGAAATGTGTAACTCTGTGAAATGAATTCACACATCACAAGGGGGTTTCTCAGAAAGCTTCTTTCTCGATTTTATCTGAGGATATTTCCTTTGGACGTACAGTCTTCAAAGTGATCCATAATAGCAGTTCTCGGATTCCACAAAAACAGGGCTAGCAAATGGCTCCACGAAATGCAGGTGTAACTCAGTGAGTTGAATTCAAACATAAAAAGCAGTTTCTCAGAAAGCTTCCTTCTAGTTTTTATCTGAGGATATTTCCGTTGTCCCCTTAAGCTTCATTGCGCTAAGAAAAATATCCATTGCAGATTTCAAAAAAAAAAAAAAAAAAAAAAAAAACAGTGTTAGCAAACTGAGCAATGAAAAGAAAAGTGTAACTCTGTGAGTTACATTCATATGACACAATGCAGTTCCTCACAATGTTTCTTTCCACTTTTTATCTGAGGATATTTCCTTTTTCACCATAGCCCTCAATGCTCTCCTAAATATCACTTCACAGATTCCATGAGAACAGTCTTAGCAAATGGCTTCATGAAGAGAAATGTGTAACTCTGTGAGATGAATTCACACATCACAATGCAGTTTTTCAGAGAGCATCTTTCTCTATTTTGTCTGAGGATATTTCCTTTGGCTGTAAAGTCTTCAAAGTGATCAGTAATATCAGTTCTCAGATTCCACAAAAACAGGGTTAGGAAACGGCTCCACGAAATACAGGTTTAACTCAGTGAGTTGAATTCACACGTCACAAAGCAGTTTCTTAGAAAGTTTCTTTCACGTTTTTATTTGAGGATATTTCCTTTGTCAGCATAGGCCTCAAAGTGACCCAAAGTATCCCTTCTCAGATTCCCCAAAGACAGTGGTAATAGACTGCTCCATGAAATGAAAGTGTAACTCTGTGAGATGAATTCACACATCACAAAGCAGTTTCTCAGAAAGCTTCTTTCTGGTTTTTATCTGAGGTTATTTCCTTTGTCACAATAAGCTTCCATGCGCTAAGAAATATTCCATTGCAGATTTCAAGAAAACAGTGTTAGAAAACTGATCAATCAAAAGAAAAGTGTAACTCTATGAATTGGATTCACACGTCACAATGCAGTTTCACACAACGCTTCTTTCCAGTTTTATTGAGGATATTTCCTTTTCCCCATAGCCCTCAATGCACTCCCAAATATCACTTTGCAGATTCCACGAGAACAGTCTTAGCAAAAGGCTTTATGAAGAGAAATGTGTAACTCTGTGAGATGAGTTCACACATCACAAAGAAGTTCCTCAGAAAGCTTCTTTCTCGATTTTATCTGAGGATATTTCCTTTGGCCGTACAGTCTTCAAAGTGATCTGAAACATCTGTTCTCAGATTCCACAAAAACAGGCCTAGCAAGGCTCTCCTCCATATACAGGTGTAACTCAGTGAGATGAATTCACACATCACAATGCAGTTTCTCTGAAAGCTTCTTTCCAGTTTTTATCTGTGGATATTTCGTTTTTCACCATAGGCCTAAAATTGCTCCCGATTATCACTTTGCAGATTCCATGGAAACAGTTAGCCAACTGCTTCATGAAGATTAAGTTGTAACTCTGTGAGATGAATATCACAAAGAAGTTTCTCAGAAAGCTTCTTTCACATTTTAAACTGAGGATATTTTCTTTGTCACCATAGGCCTGAATGTGATCAAAAGTACCCCTTCTCAGATTCCCCAGAGACAGTGGTTATAGACTGCTCCATGAAACAAAAGTGTAACTCTGTGAGATGAATTCATGCATCACAAAGCAATTTCTCAGAAAGCCTCTTTACACTTGTTATTTGATGATATTTCCTTTGTCACCATAAGCTTCCATGCGCTAAGAAATATCCCATTGCAGATTTCAAGAAAACAGTGTTAGCAAACTGATCAATAAAAAGAAAAGTGTAGCTCTATGAGTTACATTAACACGTCACAATGCAGTTTCTCAAAACTCTTCTTTCCATTTTTTGTCTGTGGATATTTCCTTTTTCACCATTGCCCTCAATGCGTTCCCAAATATCACTTTATAGATTCCATGAGAACAGTCTCAGCAAACGGCTTAATGAAGAGAAAGGTGTAACTCTGTGAGATGAATTCACATTTCACAAAGAAGTTTCTCAGAATGTTTCTTTCACTTTTTAAATTGAGGGTATTTCCTTTGTCAGCATAGGCCTGAACGCGACCCAAAGTATCCCTTCTTAGATTTCCCAAAGACAGTAGTAATAGACTGCTTCATGAAACAAAAGCGTAACTCTGTGAGATGAATTCAGGCATCAAAAAGCATTTTCTCAGAAAGCTTCCAAATATCACTTCATAGATTCCACGAGAACAGTCTTAGCAAATGGTTTCATGATGAGAAATGTGTAACTCTGTGAAATGAATTCACACATCACAAAGAGGTTTCTCAGAAAGCTTCTTTCTCGATTTTATCTGAGGATATTTCCTTTGGCAGTACAGTCTTTAAAGCGATCTGAAATATCAGTTCTCAGATTCCATGAAAACATGGCTAGCAAACGGCTCCTCTAAATACAGGTGTTACTCGGTGAGATGAATTCACACATCACAATGAAGTTTCTCCGAAAACTTCTTTCCAGTTTTTATCTGTGGATATTTCCTTTTTCACCATAGGCCTTAAATTGCTCCCCAACATCACTTTGCAGATTCCACGAAAACAGTGTTAGACAACTGCTCCATGAAGACTAAATTGTAACACTGTCAGATAGAATGATATATCAAAAAGAAGTTTCTCAGAAAGCATCTTTCACGTTTTTAATTGAGGATATTTCTTTTGTCAGCATAGGCCTGCATGCGATCCACAGTATCCCTTCTCAGATTCCCCAAAGACAATGGTAAAACACTGCTCAATGAAACATGAAACAAAAGTGTAACTCTGTGAGATAAATTCACGCATCACAAAGCAGGTTCTCAGAAAGTTTCTTTCGGGTTTTTATTTGAGGATATTTCCTCAAATAGGCCTTTGTCTGCCTAGGTCTCAATGCAACTCATAGTATCCCTTCTCAGATTCCCCAAAGACAGTGGTAATAGACTGTTCCATGAAAGGAAAGTGTAACTCTGTGAGTGGAATTCACACATCAAAAAGAAAGTACTCAGAAGGCTTCTTTCTGGTTTTTATCAGAAGATATTTCCTTTCTCACCTCAAGCTTCATTGCCCTAGGAAATCTCCCATTGCAGAATTCAAGAAAACTGTGTTAGCAAACTGATCAATGAAAAGAAAAGTGTAACTCTGTGAGTTGCATTCACACGTCACAATGCAGTTTCTCACAATGCTTCTTTCAGTTTTTATCTGAGGGTATTTTCTTTTTCACCATAGCCCTCAATGTGCTCCCAAATGTCACTTTGCAGATTCCATGAAAATAATTTTAGTAAACTACTTCATGAAGAGAAAGGTGTAACTCTGTAAGAAGCATGCACACATCACAAGGAGGTTTCTCAGAAAGCTTATTTCTCCTTTTTATCCTGGGATATTTCCTTTGACTGAATTGTCTTCAAAGTGATCTGAAATATCAGTTCTCAATTTCGACAAAAATAGGGCTAGCAAACAGCTTCACGAACTACAGGTGTAACTCAGTGAGTTGAATTCACACCTCTCAAAGCAGTTTCTCAGAAAGCTTCTTTCTAGTTTTTATCTGAGGATATTTCCTTCGTCCCCATAAGCTTCATTGCCCTAAGTAATATCCCATTGCAGATTTCAAGAAAACAGTGTTAGCAAACTGATCAATGAAAAGAAAAGTGTAGCTCTGTGAGTTGCATTCACACGTCACAATGCAGTTTCTGACAATGCTTCTTTCTAGTTTTTATCTGAGGATATTTCCTTTTTCACCATGGCCTTCAATGTGCTCCAAAATATCACTTTGTAGATTCCACGAGAACAGTCTTAGCAAACGGCTTCATGAAGAGAAATGTGTAACATTGTGAGATGAATTCACATATGACAAAGAAGTTTCTCAGAAAGCTTCTTTCTCTATTTAAAGGAAAGTGTAACTCTGTGAGAGGAATTTACACATCAAAAAGAAAGTACTCAGAAGGCTTCTTTCTGGTTTTTATCTGAGGATATTTCCTTTGTCACCATAAGCTTCATTGCCCTAAGAAATCTCCCATTGCAGAATTCAAGAAAACAGTGTTAGCAAACTAATCAATGAAAAGAAAAGTGTAATTCTGTGAGTTGCATTCACACGTCACAATTCAATCTCTCACAACGCTTCTTTCCAATTTTTATCTGAGGATATTTTCTTTTTCACTGAAGCCCTCAATGCGCTCCCAAATATCACTTTGCAGGTTGCATGAAAACAATCTTAACAAACTGTTTCATGAAGGAAAAGGTGTAACTCTGTGAGAAGCATCCACACATCAGAAAGAGGTTTCTCAGAAAGCTTCTTTCTTGTATTAATCTGAGGATATTACCTTTGGCCATGTAGCCTTCAAAGTGATCGGAAATATCAGTTCTCAGATTCCACAAATATAGGGCTAGCAAACGGCTTCACGAAATACAGGTGTAACTCAGTGAGTTGAATTCACACATCACAAGGCAGTTGCTCAGAAAGCTTGTTTTTAGTTTTTATCTCAGGATATTTCCTTTGTCACTGTAAGCTTCATTGCCTTAAGAAGTATCCCATTGCAGATTTCAAGAAAACAGTGTTAGCAAACTGATCAATGAAAAGGAAGGTGTAACTCTGTGAGATGCGTTCACACGTCACAATGCAGTTTCTCACAACGCTTCTTTCCAGTCTTTTTCTGAGGATATTTCCTTTTTCACCATAGCCCTATATGCACTCCCCAAATATCACTTTGCAAATTCGATGAGAACAGTTTTAGCAAACAGCTTCATGAAGAGAAATGTGTAACTCTGTGAGAGGAATTCACACATCACAGAGAAGTTTCTCAGAAAGCTTCTTTCTCAATTTTATCTGAGGATATTTCCTTTGGCCGTACAGTTTTCAAATCGATCCAAAATATCAGTTCTTAGATTCCATAAAAACAGGGCGAGCAAGTGGCTCCTCCAAATACAGGTGTAACTCAGTGATATGAATTCACACATCACAATGACGTTTCTCTGAAAGCTTCTTTCCAGTTTTTATCTGTGGATATTTCCTTTTTCTCCATAGGCCTCAAATTGCTCCCAAATATCACTTTGCAAATTCCATGAAAATGGTGTTAGTCAACTGCTTGATGAAGATTAAGTGGTAACTCTGTGAGACGAATTGACATATCACAAATAAGTTTCTCAGAAAGCATCTTTCACGTTTTTAATTGAGGATATTTCCTTTGTCAGCATAGGCTGAATGTGATCCAAAGTATCACTTCTCAGATTCCCCAAAGACAGTGGTAATAGACTGCTCTATGAAACATGAAACAAAAGTGTAACCCTGTGAGATGAATTCACGCATCACAAACCAGTTTCTCATTTCTTTTAGGTTTTTATTTGAGGATATTTCCTCAAATAGGCCTTTGTCTGCCTAGGTCTCAATGCGACCCAAAGTATCCCTTCTCAGATTCCCCAAAGACAGTGGTAATAGACTGCTCCATGAAAGGAAATTGTAACTCAGTGAGAGGAATTCACACATCAAAAAGCAGTTTCTCAGAAAGCTTCTTGCTGGTTTTTAACTGAGGATATTTCCTTTGTCACCGTAAGCTTCACTGTCCTAAGGAATATCCCATTGCAGATTTCAAGAAAACAGTGTTAGCAAACTGATCAATGAAAAGCAAGGTGTAACTCTGTGAGGTGCATTCATACGTCACAAGGAAGTTTCTCACAATGCTTATTTCCAGTTTTTATCTGAGGATATTTCCTTTTTCACCATAGCCCTCAATGCGCTTCCAAATATCACATTACAGATTCCATGAGAACGGTCTTAGCAAACGGCTTCATGAAGAGAAATGTGTAACTCTGTGAGAAGCATTCACTACATCACAAGGAAGTTTCTCAGAAAGCTTCTTTCTCCATTTTATCTGAGGATAGTTCCCTTGGCCGTACAGTCTTCAAAGTGATCCATAATATCAGTTCTCAGATCCCACAAAATTTGGGTTAGCAAACGGCTCCACGAAATACAGGTGCAACTTTCTTTCTGATGTGTGAATTCATCACAGAGAGGTTCTCCTTTCCCTCTCTTAGAAGTTTGCCAATCTCTTTTGGAGGAATCTGTAAAGTGATATTTGGCAGCTCATTGAGGCCTCTGGTGAAAAAAGAAATATTCACAGATAGAAACTGGAAAGATGCATTCTAGGAAACTGCATTGTGATGTGTGAATGCAACTCACAGAGATACACATTCCTTTTCATTGATCAGTTTGCTAACTCAGTTTCCTTGAAATCTGTAATCGGACGCTTCGTAGTGCAGTGAAGCTTATGGTGACAAAGGAAATATCCTCAGATAAAAACTAGAAAGAAGCTTTCTAAGAAACTGCTTTGTGATGTGTGATTTCAATTCACTGAGTTAGACCTGTATTTCATGGAGCCCTTTGCAAGCCCTTTTTTTGTGGAATCTGAGAACTGATTTTTCGGATCGCTTTGAAGAATATAAGGGCAAAGGAAATATCCTCAGATAAAACAATGAGAGAAGCTTTCTGAGAAACTTATTTGTGATATATGAATTCATCTCACAGCGTTACAACTTATTCTTCATTAAGCAGTTTGCTCACGCTGTTCTCATGGAATCTGCAAAGTAATATTTGGGAGCGCGTTGAGGCCTATGGTGAAAAAGGAAGTATCCTCAGATAATAACTACAAAGAAGCTTTCTGAAAACTTGCTTTCTGATGTGTGACTCACCACACGGAGATTCACCTTCCCTTCTTGTAGCAGTGTGCTAACACTGTTTTCGTGGAATCTGGAAAGTGATATATGGGAGCGATTTGACGCCTAAGGTGAAAAAGGAACAATCTACAGATAAAAACTGGAAAGAAGCATTCTGAGAAACTGCATTGTGATGTGTGAATGCAACTCACAGAGATACACTTTCCTCTTCATTGATCAGTTTGCTAACACAGTTTTCTTGAAATCTGCAATCAGATACCTCTTAGTGCAATGAAGCCTATGGTGACAAAGGAAAGATCCTCAGAGAAAAACTAGAAAGAAGCTCTTTGAGAATCTGCTTTGTGATGTGTGACTTCAACTCACTGAGTTACACCTGTATTTCATAGAGCCATTTGCTAGCAATGTTTTTTGGAATCTGAGAACTGATATTTCACATCGCTTTGAAGAATATACGGCCATAGGAATATCCTCAGATAAAAACGAGAAAAAAGCTTTCTAAGAAACTTCATGGTAATGTGTGAATTCATCTCACACAGTGACACCTTTCTCTTCATGAAGCCTTTTGCTAACACTGTTCCCGTGGAATCTGTAAAGTGATATTTGGGAGCGCATTGAGGCCTATGGTGAAAACGGAAATATCCACAGATAAAAACTGGAAAGAAGTGTTCTGAGAAACTGCATTGTGATGTGTGAATGCAAGTCACAGAAATACACTTTCTTCTTCATTGATCTGTTTGCTAACACAGTTTTCTTGAAATCTGCCATCGGATACTTCTTAGAGCAATGAAGTTTAGGGTGACAAAGAAATATCCTCAGATAAAGAGTAAAAAGAAGCTTCAGAGAAACTAATTTGTGATGTGTGAATACAACGCACTGACTTACACCTGTATTTCATGGAGCCATTTGCTAGCCTTGTATTTGTGGTAACTGAGAACTGATATTTCGGATGGCTTTGAAGAGTATAAGGACAAAGGAAATATTCTCAGATAAAAAAGTGAAAGAAGCTTTCTGAGAAACTTCTTTGTGGTATGTGAATTCATCTCACAGAGTTACACCTTAGTCTGCAAGAAGCAGTTTGCCAACACTGTATTCGTGGAATCTACAAAGTGATATTTGGGAGCACATTGAGGCCTATAGTGAAAAAGGAAGTATCCTCAGATAATAACTAGAAAGAAGCTTTCTGAGAGCTTTCTTTCAGATGTGTGAATTCATCACACAGAGGTTCCTCTTTCCCTTCTCTCAGCAGTTTGCCAACACTCTTTTCGTGGAATCTGGAAAGTGATATTTGGGAGCTCATTGAGGCCTCTGATGAAAAAG
The DNA here is from genome assembly GCF_024542745.1 of Macaca thibetana thibetana. Lineage (NCBI taxonomy): Eukaryota > Metazoa > Chordata > Mammalia > Primates > Cercopithecidae > Macaca > Macaca thibetana. Next base: position 119,333,466 of record NC_065581.1, on the reverse strand, counting down.
GAAATATCCACAGTTAAAAACTGGAAAGATGCGTTCTGGGAAACTGCATTGGGATGTGTGAATGCAACTCACAGGGATACACTTTCCTCTTCGTGGATCAGTTTGCTAACACAGTTTTTTTTTTGAAATCTGTAATCGGTCGCTTCTTAGTGCGATGAAGCTTTGGGTGACAAAGAAAATATCCTCAGATAAAAACTAGAAAGAAGCTTTCTAAGAAACTGCTTTGCGATGTGTGATTTCATTTAACTGAGGTATACCTGTATTTCATGCAGCTGCATGCTAGCACTTTTATGGTGGAATCTGAGAACTGATTTTTCGGATCGCTTTGAAGAATATAAGGACAAAGGAAATATCCTCAGATAAAAAACTGAAAGAAGCTTTCTGAGACATTTCTTTGTGGTATATGAATTCATCTCACAGAGTTACAACTTATTCTTCATTAAGCAGTTTGCTCACACTGTTCTCATGGAATCTGCAAAGTGATATTTGGGAGTGCGTTGAGGCCTATGGTGAAAAAGGAAGTATCCTCAGATAATAACTACAAAGAAGCTTTCTGAGAACTTGCTTTGTGATGTGTGAATTCATCACACGGAGATTCACCTTTCCCTTCTTGTAGCAGTGTGCTAACACTGTTTTCGTGGAATCTGGAAAGTGATACATGGGAGCGCATGGAGGCCTATGGCGAAAAAGGAAATATCCACAGATAAAAACTGGAAAGAAGCGTTCTGAGAAACTACATTGTGATGTGTGAATGCAAGTCACAGAGATACACTTTCCTCTTCATTGATCAGTTTGCTAACAGGGTTTTCTTGAAATCTGCAATCGGATACTTCTTATCGTAATGAAGCCTACCGTGACAAAGGAAAGATCCTCAGAGAAAAACTAGAAAGAAGCTCTCTGAGAATCTGCTTTGTGATGTGTGAATTCAACTCACTGAATTACACCTGCATTTCGGAGATCCGTTTGCTAGCAATGTTTTTGTGGAATCTGAGAACTGATATTTCGGATCGCTTTGAAGAGTATAAGGACAAAGGAAATATTCTCAGATAAAAACGAGAAAGAAGCTTTCTCAGAAACTTCTTTGTGATGTGTGAATTCATCTCACACAGTGACACCTTTCTCTTCATGAAGCCTTTTGCTAACACTGTTCTCGTGGAATCTGTAAAGTGATATTTGGGAGTGCATTGAGGCCTATGGTGAAATCGGAAATATCCACAGATAAAAACTGGAAAGAAGCGTTCTGAGAAACTGCATTGTGATGTGTGAATGCAACTCACAGAGATACACTTTCCTCTTCATTGATCAGTTTGCTAACACAGTTTTCTTGAAATCTGCCATCGGATACTTCTTAGCCCAATGAAGCCTACGGTGCCAAAGGAAAGGTCCTCAGAGAAAAACTAGAAAGAAGCTCTCTGAGAATCTGCTTTGTGATGTGTGAATTCAACTCACTGAATTACACCTGTATTTCATAGAGCCGTTTGCTAGCAATGTTTTTGTGGAATCTGAGAACTGATATTTTGGATCGCTTTGAAGAGTATAAGGACAAAGGAAATATCCTCAGATAAAAACGAGAAAGAAGCTTTCTAAGAAACTTCTTTGTGATATATGAATTCATCTCACACAGTGACACCTTTCTCTTCATGAAGCCTTTTGCTAACACTGTTCTCGTGGAATCTGCAAAGTGATATTTGGGAGCCCATTGAGGCCTATGATGAAAACAGAAATATCCACAGATAAAAACTGGAAAGAAGCGTTCTGAGAAACTGCATGGTGATGTCTGAATGCAAGTCACAGAGATACACTTTCCTCTTCATTGACCAGTTTGCTAACACAGTTTTTCTTGAAATCTGCCATCGGACACTTCTTAGCGCAATGAAGCTTAGGGTGACAAAGGAAATATCCTCAGATAAAAAGTAGAAAGAAGCTTTCTGAGAAACTGCTTTGTGATGCGTGAATTCAACTCACTGACTTACACCTGTATTTCATGGAGCCGTTGGCTAGCTTTGTATTTGTGGTATCTGAGAACTGATAGTGCGGATCACTTTGAAGAATATTATTACAAAGGAAATATCCTGAGATAAAAACGTGAAAGGAGTTTTCTGAGAAACATCATTTTGATATGTGAATTCATCTCACAGAGTTTCAACTTAGTCTTCATGAAGCAGTTTGCTATCACTGTGTTCGTGGAATCTGCAAAGTGATATTTGGGAGAGCATCGAGGCGTATGGTGAAAAAGGAAGTATCCTCAGATAATAATTAGAAGGAAGCTTTCTGAGAGCTTTTTTTTTGATGTGTGAATCCATCACACAGAGATTCTCCTTTCCCTTCTCTGAGCAGTTTGCCAACACTCTTTTCATGGAATCTGGAAAGTGATATTTGGGAGCTCATTGAGGCCTCTGGTGAAAAAGGTAATATCCACAGATAAAAACTGGAAAGATGCATTCTGGGAAACTGCATTGGGATGTGTGAATGCAACTCACAGGGATACACTTTCCTCTTCATTGATCAGTTTGCTAACTCAGTTTTCTTGAAATCTGTAATCGGACGCTTCTTAGTGCGATGAAGCTTAGGGGAACAAAGGAAATATCCTCAGATAAAAACTAGAAAGAAGCTTTCTGAGAAACTGCTTTGTGATGTGTGATTTCAATTCACTGAGTTACACCTATTTCATGGAGCCATTTGCCAGCCCTTTTTTTGTGGAATCTGAGAACTGATTTTTCGGATCGCTTTGAAGAATATAAGGACAAAGGAAATATCCTCAGATAAAAAACTGAAAGAAGCTTTCTGAGAAATTTCTTTGTGATATATGAATTCATCTCACAGCGTTACAACTTATTCTTCATTAAGCAGTTTGCTCACACTGTTCTCATGGAATCTGCAAAGTGATATTTGGGAGCGCGTTGAGGCCTATGGTGAAAAAGGAAGTATCCTCAGATAATAACTACAAAGAAGCTTTCTGAAAACTTGCTTTGTGATGTGTGAATTCATCACACAGAGATTCACCTTTACCTTCTTGTAGCAGTGTGCTAACACTGTTTTCGTGGAATCTGGAAAGTGATACATGGGAGCGCATGGAGGCCTATGGCGAAAAAGGAAATATCCACAGATAAAAACTGGAAAGAAGCGTTCTGAGAAACTACATTGTGATGTGTGCATGCAGCTCACAGAGATACACTTCCCTCTTCATTGACCAGTTTGCTAACATAGTTTTCTTGAAATCTGCATTCGGGTACTTCTTAGTGCAATGAAACCTACGGTGAAAAGGAAAGATCCTCGGAGAAAAACTAGAAAGAATCTCTCTGAGAATCTGCTTTGTGATGTGTGAATTCAACTCACTGAATTACACCTGTATTTGGGAGATCCGTTTGCTAGCAATGTTTTTGTGGAATCTGAGAACTGATATTTCATATCACTTTGAAGAGTATAAGGCAAAGGAAATATCTTCAGATAAAAACGAGAAAGAAGCTTTCTAAGAAACTTCTTGGTAATGTGTGAATTCATTTCACACAATGACACCTTTCTCTTCATGAAGCCTTTTGCTAACACTGTTCTCGTGGAATCTGCAAAGTGATATTTGGGAGCGCATTGAGGCCTATGGTGAACATGGAAATATCCACAGATTAAAAACAGGAAAGAAGCGTTCTGAGAAACTGCATTGTGATGTCTGAATGCAAGTCACAGAGATACACTTTCCTCTTCATTGATCTGTTTGCTAACACAGTTTTTTTGAAATCTGCCATCAGATACTTCTTAGCGCAATGAAGCTTAGGGTGACAAAGGAAATATCCTCAGATAAAAAGTAGAATGAAGCTATCTGAGAATCTGCTTTGTGATGTGTGAATTCAACTCACTTACACCTGTTTTTCTTGGAGCCGTTTGCTAGCTTTGTATTTGTGGTATCTGAGAACTGATTGGTATCTGATCGCTTTGAAGAGTATACAACAAAAGGAAATATCCCAGATAAAAACGAGAAAGAAGTTTTCTGAGAAATGTCTTTCTGATCTCTGAATTCACCTCACAGAGTTCCACCTTTCTGTTCCTGTAGCTGTTTGCTAACACTCTTCTCGTGGAATCTGCTAAGTGAGATTTGGGAGACCATTGACGGCTACAGTGAAAAAGGAAATATCTTCCGATAAAAACTGAAAAGAAGAGTTCTGAGAAACTGCGTTGTGACGTGTGAATGCAACATAGAGAGTTACACTTTTCTGTTCATTGATCAGTTTGCTAGCACAGTTTTCTGCAAATCTGCAATGGGATATTTCTTTGCCCATTGAAGCTTACAGTGACAAAGGAAACATCTTCAGATAAAAAGCAGAAAGAAGCTTTCTGAGAAACTTCTCTGTGATGTGTGAATTCAAATCACAGAGTTACAGCTGCATTTCGTGGAGCTGATGCTTGTCCTGTTTTGGGGGAATCTAAGACCTGATATTTCGGATCGCTTTGAGGAGTATACAGCCAAAGAAAATATCCCCAGTTAAAAACGAGAAAGAAGTTTTCTGAGAAATGTCTTTTGGATTTCTGAACTCATCTCACAGAGATCCACCTTTCTGTTCATGTAGCTCTTTGCTAACACTCGTCCCTTGGAATCTGCAAAGTGATGTTTGGGAGGACATTGAGGGCTACAGTGACAAAGGAAATATCTTCAGATAAAAACTGAAAAGACGCGTTCTAAGAAACTGCATTGTGATGTGTGAATGCAACTTACAGAGATACACTTTTCTGTTCTTTGATCAGTTTGCTACCACAATTTTCTTCAAATCTGCAATGGGATATTTCTTGGCCCAATGAAGCTTACGTTGACAAAGGAAACATCTTCAGATAAAAAGTAGAAAGAAGCTTTCTGAAAAACTGCTTTGTGATGTGTGAATTCAGCTCACTGAGTAACACCTGTATTTCGTGAAGCTGTTTGCTGGTCCTGTTTTGTTGGAATCTAAGACATTATATTTTGGAATGCTTTGAAGAGGATACAGCCAAAGAAAATATCCCCAGTTAAAAACGAGAAAGAAGTTTTCTGAGAAATGTCTTTCTGATCCCTGAAATCATCTCACAGGGTTCCACCTTTCTGTTCATGTAACTGTTTGCTAACACTCTTCTCGTGGAATATGCAAAGGGATATTTGGGAGCACATTGAGGGCTACAGTGACAAAGGAAATATCTTCAGATAAAAACTGAAAGGAAGCGTTCTGAGAAACCGAATTGTGACGTGTGTGAATGCAACTTAAAGAGTTACTCTTTTCTGTTCCTTGATCAGTTTGCTAGCACAGTTTTCTAAAAATCAGCAATGGGATATTTCTTTGCCCATTGAGGCTTACGGTGACAAAGGGAACATCTTCAGATAAAAAGTAGAAAGAAGCTTTCTGAGAAATTGCTTTGTGATGTGTGAATTCAACCCACTGAGTTACATCTGTATTTCGTGGAGCTGTTTGCTAGTCCTGTTTTGGGGGAATCTAAGACCTGATATTTCGGATCGCTTTGAAGAGTATATAATAAAATGAAATATCCCCAGATAAAAACGAGAAAGAATTTTTCTGAGAAATGTCTTTCTGATCCCTGATATCATCTCACAGTGTTCGATCTTTCTGTTCATGTAGCTGTTTGTTAACCCTCTTCTTGTGGAATATGCAAAGTGATATTTGGGAGCACATTGAGAGCTACAGTGACAAAGGATATATCTTCAGATAAAAAGTGAAAAGAAGCGTTCTGAGAAACTGCATTGAGACGTGTGAATGCAACTTACAAGTTACACTTTACTGTTTCTTGATCAGTTTGCTAACACAGTTTTCTTCAAATCTGCAAGGGGATATTTCTTTGCCCAATGAAGCTTACGGTGACAAAGGAAACATCTTCAGATAAAAAGTAGAAAGAAGCTTTCTGAAAAACTGCTTTGTGATGTGTGAATTCAACTCACTGAGTTACATCTGTATTTCGTGTAACGGTTTGCTTGTCCTGTTTTTGTTGAATATAAGACCTGATATTTCGGATCGCCTTGAAGAGTATACAGCCAAAGGAAATATCCCCAGATAAAAATATGAGAGAAGTTCTCTGAGAAATGTCTTCCTGATCTGTGAATTCATCTCACAGAGTTTCACCGTTCTGTTCGTGTAGCTGTTTGCTAACACTCTTCTCTTGGAATCTGCAAAGTAATATTTGGGAGGACATTGAGGACTACAGTGAAAAACGAAATATCTTCAGATAAAAATTTAAAAGACGTGTTCTGGGAAACTGCATTGTGACGTGTGAATGCAACTCACAGAGTTCCACTTTTCTGTTCGTTGATCAGTGTGCTAACACAGTTTTCTTCAAATCTACAATGGGATATTTCTTTGCCCAGTAAAGCTTACGGTGACAACGAAAACATCTTCAGATAAAAAGTAGAAAGAAGCTTTCTAAAAACTGCTATGTGATGTGTGAATTCAAATCACAAAGTTACATCTGTATTTCGTGGAGCTGTTTGCTAGTGCTGTTTTTGTGGAATCTAAGACATGATATTTCGTATCGCTTTGTAGAGTGTACAGCCAAAGGTAATATCCCCAGACAAAAACGAGAAAGAAGTTTTCTGAGAAATGTCTTTCTGATCGCTGAATTCATCTCACTGAGTTCCACCTTTCTGGTCATGTAGCTGTTTGCTAACCCTCTTCTTGTGGAATCTGCAAAGTGATTCTTGGAAGCACATTGCGGGCTACAGTGAAAAAAGGAATATCTTCAGGAAAAAAACGGAAAAGAAGCGTTCTGAGAAACCGCATTGTGACGTGTGAATGCAACGTACAGAGTTACACTTTTCTGTTCCTTGATCAGTTTGCTAACACAGTTTTCTTCAAATCTGCAAGGGGATATTTCTTTGCCCAAGGTAGCTTATGGTGACAAAGGAAACATCTTCAGATAAAAAAGAAGAAGGAAGATTTTTGAAAAACTACTTTGTGATGTGTGAATTCAACTCACTGAGTTACATCTGTATTTCGTGGAGCTGTTTCCTAGTCCTGTTTTTGTGGAATGTAAGACCTGATATTTCGGATCACTTTGAAGAGTATACAGCCAAAGAAAATATCTCCAGATAAAAAAGAGAAAGAAGTTTTCTGAGAAATGACTCTCTGATTTCTGAATTCATCTCACAGATTTCCACCTTTCTGTTCATGTAGCTGTTTGTTTACACTCTTCTCTTGGAATCTGCAAAGTGATGTTTGGGAGCACATTGAGGGCTACAGTGAAAAAGGAAATATCTTCAAATAAAAACTGATAAGAAGCGTTCTGAGAAACTGCATTGTGACATGTGAATGCAACGTACAGAGTTACACTTTCTGTTCATTGATCAGTATACTAACACAACCCTATTCAAGTCTGCAATGGGATATTTATTTTCACAATGAAGCTTACGGGGACAAAGGACACATCTTCAGATAAAAAGTAGGAAGAAGCTTTCTGAAAAAACTGCTTTGTGTTGTGTGAATTCAACTCACTGAGTTACATCTGTGTTTCGTTTACGTGATTCTAGTCCTGTTTTGGTGGAATCTAAGACGTGATATTTCGGATGCTTTGAAGAGTATGCAGCCAAAGGAAATATCCCCAGATAAAATGAGAAAGATGTTTTCTGAGATGTCTTTCTGATCTCTGAATTCATCTCACAGAGTTCCATCTTTCCGTTCATGTAGCTGTTTGCTAACAGTCTTCTCTTGGAATCTGCAAAGTGATATTTGGAAGCGCATTAAGGGCTACAGTGAAAAAAGAAATACCTTCAGATAAAAACTGAACAGAAGCGTTTTGAGAAACAGCACTGTGACGTGTGAATGCAACTCACAGAGATACACTTTTCTGTTCTTTGATCCGATTGCTAACACAGTTTTCCTCAAAAATACAATGGGATATTTCTTTGCCCAATGAAGCTTACGGTGACAAAGGAAATATCTTCATTTAAAAAGTAGAAAGAAGCTTTCTGAGAAACTGCTTTGTGATGTGTGAATTCAACTCCCTGAATTACATCTGTATTTCGTGGAGCTGTTTGCCAGTCCTGTTTTTGTGGAATGTAAGACCTGATATTTCAGATCGCTTTGAAGAGTATACAGCCAAAGGAGAATCCCCAGAGAAAAACGAGAAAGAAATGTTCTGAGAAATGTCTTTCTTATCTCTGAATTCATCTCACAGAATTCAACCTTTCTGTTCATGTAGCTGTTTGCTAACTCTCTTCTCTTGGAATCTGCAACGTGGTATTTGGGAACACATTGACGGCTACAGTGAAAAAGGAAATATCTTCAGATCAATACTGAAAAGAAGCGTCTGAGAATCTGCATTGTGATGTGTGAATGCAACTTACAGAGTTACACTTTTCTGTTCCTTGATTTGTTTGCTAAAACTGTTTTCTTCAAATCTACAATGGGATAGTTCCTTGCCCAATGAAGCTTGCGGTGACAAAGGAAATATTTCAGAAAGAAAGTCGAAAGAAACTTTCTGAAAAACTGCTTTGTGATGTGTGAATTCTACTGACTGAGTTACATCTATATTTCATGGAGCTGTTTGCTAGTCCTGTTTTTGTGGAATCTAAGACCTGATATTCCGGATCCCTTTGAAGAGTATACAGCCAAAGGAAATATCCCCAGATAAAAACGAGGAAGAAATTTTCTGAAAAATGTCTTTCTGATCTCTGAATTCATCTCACAGAGCTCCACGTTTCTCTTCATGTAGCTGTTTGCTAACACTCTTCTCCTGGAATCTGCAAAGTGATATATGGGAGCTCATTGAGGGCTACAGTGAAAAAGGGAATATCTTCAGATAACAACTGAAAAGAAGCGTTTTGGGAAACCGCATTGTGACATGTGAATGCAGCTAACAGAGTAACACTTTTCTGATCCTTGGTCAGTTTTCTAACACAGTTTCCTTCAAATCTGCAATGGGATATTTCTTTGCCCACTAAAGCATAGGTAGACAAAGGAAACGTCTTCAGTTAAAAAGCAGAAAAAAGCTTTCTGAGAAACTGCATTGTGATGTGTGTACTCAACTCACTGAGTTACATCTGTATTCCGTGGAGCTGTTTGCTAGTCCTGTTTTTGTGGAATCTAAGATCTGATATATTGGATCGCTCTGAAGTGTGTACAGGCAAAGGAAATATCCACAGATAAAAACGAGAAAGAAATTTTCTGAGAAATGTCTTTCTGATCTCTGAATTCATCTCACAGAGTTCCACCTTTCTGTTCATGTAGCTGTTTGCTATCACTCTTCTCGTGGAATCTGCAAAGGGATATTTGGGAACACACTGAGGGCTACAGTGCAAAAGGAAATATCTTCAGATAAAAACTGAAAGGAAGTGTTAAGAGAAACCGTATTGTTACGTGTGAATGCAACCGATAGAGTTACACATTTCTGATCCTTGATCAGTTTGCTAACACAGTTTTCCTGAAATCTACCGTGGGATATTTCTTTGCCCAATGAAGCTTAGTGTGACAAAGGAAACATCTTCAGAAAAAAAGTAGAAAGAGGCTTTCTGAGAAACTGCATTGTGATGTGTGAATTCAACTCACTGAGTTACAACTGTATTTCATGGAGCTGTTTGCTTGTCCTGCTTTTGTGGAATCTAAGACCTGATATTTCGGATCGCTTTGAAGAGTATACAGCCATAGGAAGTATCTCCAGATAAAAACGAGAAAGAAGTTTTCTGAGAAATGTCTTTTTGATCCCTTAACTCATCACACAGAGTTCCACCTTTCTGTTTTTGTAGCTGTTTGCTAACACTCTTCTCATGGAATCTTCAAAGTGATATTTGGGAGCACATTGAGGCTACAGTGAAAAAGGAAATGTCTTCAGATAAAAACTGAAAAGAAGCGTTCAGAGAAACTGCATTGTGAAGTGTGAATGCACCTCACAGAGTTACACTTTTCCGTTCATTGATCAGTTTACTAACACAATTTTCTTCAAGTCTGCAATGGGATATTTCTTTGCCCAATGAAGCTTATGTGACACAGGAAACATCTTCAGATAAAATGTATTAAAAAGCTATCTGAGAAACTGCTTCGTGATGTGTGAATTCAACTCACTGAGTTACATGTGTATTTCATGGAGCTGTTTGCTAGTCCTGTTTTTGTGGAATCTAAGACCTGATATTTCGGATTGCTTTGAAGAGTATACAGCCAAAGGAAATATCCCCAGATAAAAACGAGAAAGAAGTTTTCTGCGAAATGTCTTTCTGATCTCTGATTTCATCTCACAGAGTTTCACCTTTCTCTTCCTGTAGCTGTTTGCTAACACTCTTCTCCGGTAATCTGCAAAGTGATATATGGGAGCGCTTTGAGGGCTACAGTGAAAAAGGAAACATCTTCAGATTAAAACTGAAAAGAAGCGTTCTGAGAAACTGCATTGTATCGTGTGAATGCAACTTATGGAGTTACACTTCTTTGATCCTTGATCAGTTTGCTACAAGGTTTTCTTAAAATCTGTAATGGGATTTTCCTTTCCCAATGAAGCTTAAGGTGACAAATGAAACATCTTCATATAAAAAGTAGAAAGAAGCTTTCTGAGAAACTGCTTTGTGATGTGTGAATTCAAGTCACTGAATTACAGCTGTATTTCATGGAGCTGTATGCTAGTCCTGTTTTTGTGGAATCTAAGACCTGATATTTCTGATCGCTTTGAAGAGAATACAGCCAAAGGAAATATCCCTAGATAAAAACGTCAAAGAAGGTTTCTGAGAAATGTCTTTCTGATCTCTGAATTCATCAAACGGAGATCCACCTTTGGGATCATGTAGTTATTTGCTAACACTCTTCTTGTGAAATCTGCAAAGTGATTTTTGGGAGCATATTGAGGGCTTCAGTGAAAAGGGAAACACCTTCAGATAAAAACTGAAAAGAAGCTTTCTGAGAAACTGCATTGTGACCTGTGAATGCAACTTACAGAGTTACACTTTTCTGTTCATTGATCAGTTTGCTAACACAGTTTTTTTCAAATCTGCAATGAATATTTCTTTGCCAAATGAAGCTTATGGTGACAAAGGAAACATCTTCAGATAAAAAGTAGAAAGAAGCTTTCTAAGAAACTACTTTGTGATGTGTGAGTTCAACTCATTGAGTTACATCTGTATTTCATGGAGCTGTTTTCTGGTCCTGTTTTTGTGGAATCTAAAACCTGATATTTTGGATCACTTTGAAGGGTATACAGCCAAAGGAAATATCCCCAGATAAAAACGAGAATGAAGTTTTCTGAGAAATGTCTTTAGATCTCAGATTTCATCTCACAGAGATCCCCCTTTCTGCTCATGTAGTTGTTTGCTAACACTCTTCTCGTGGAATCTGCATTGTGATATTTGGGAGCACATTGAGGGCTACAGCAAAAAAGGAAATATCTTCAGATAAAAACTGAAATGAAGCATTCTGAGAAACTTAATTGTGACATGTGAATGCAACTTACAGAGTTACACTTTTCTGTTCTTTGATCAGCTGGCTAACACAGTTTTCTTCAAATCTACAATGGGATATGTCTTTGCCCAATGGAGCTTACATTGACAAAGGAAACATCTTCAGATAAAAAGTAGAAAAAGCTTTCTGAAAAACTGCTTTGATTTGTGTGAATTCAACTCACTTAGTTACATCTGTATTTCATGGAGCTGTTTGCTAGTTCCGTTTTTGTGGAATCTGAGACCTGATATTTCGGATCGCTTTGAAGAGTATACAGCCAAAAGAAATATCCCCAGACAAAAGCTAGAAAGAAATTTTCTGAGGAATGTCTTTCTCATTTCTGAATTCATCTCACAGAATTCCAGCTTTCTCTTCATGTAGCTGTTTGGTAACACTCTTCTCTTGGAATCTGCAAAGTGATATTTGGGAGCGAACTTAGGTCTACAGTGAAAAAGGGAATACCTTCAGATAAAAACTGAAAAGAAGAGTTCTGAGAAACTGCATTGTGACGTGTGAATGCAACTTACAGAGTTACACATTTATGTTCATTGATCAGTTTGCTAACACAGTATTCTTCAAATCTGCAATGGGATATTTCTTTGCCCAGTGAATCTTATGGTGACAAAGGAAACATCTTCAGATAAAAAGTAGAAAGAAGCTTTCTGAAAAACTGCTTTGTGATGTGTGAATTCAACTCACTGAGTTACATCTGTATTTCGTGGAGCTGTTTTCTAGTCCTCTTTTTGTGGAATCTAAGACCTGATATTTCGTATCGCTTTGAAAAGTATACAGCCAAAGGAAATATCCCCAGATAAAAATGAGAAAGAAGTTTTCTGAGAAATGTCTTTCTGATGTCTGAATTCATCTCACAGAGTTCCACCTTTCTGTTCATGTGGCTGTTTGCTAACACTCTTCTCTTGGAATCTGCAAAGTGATATTTGGGAACACATTGAGGGATACAGTGAAAAACGAAATATCTTCAGATAAAAACTAAAAAGAAGCGTTCTGAGAAACTGCATTGTGACGTCTGAATGCAACTCACAGAGTTACACTTTTCTGTTCCTTAATCAGTTTCATAACACGGTTTTCTTCATATCTACAATGGGATATTTCTTAGCCCAATGAAGCTTACGGAGACAAAGAAATTATCTTCAGATAAAAAGTAGAAAAAAGCTTTCTGAGAAAGTGCTTTGTGATTGTGAATTCAACTCACTGAGTTACATCTGTATTTCGTGGAGCTCTTTGCTAGTTCTTTTTTTGTGGAATCTAAGAACTGATATTTCGGATCGCTTTGAAGAGTATACAGCCAAAGGAAATATCCCCAAATAAAAACGAAAAAGAAGTTTCCTGAGAAATTTCTTTCTGATCTCTGAATTCATCTCACAGAGTTCCACCTTTCTGTTCATGTAAGTGTTAGCTAATACTCTTCTCTTGGAATCTGCAAAGTGATATTTGGGAGCACATTGAGGGCAAGAGTGAAAATGGAAATATCTTCATATGAAAACTGAATACAAGCATTCTGAGAAACTACATTGTGACGTGTGAATGCAACTTTCAGAGTGACATTTTTCTATTCCTTGATCAGTTTGCTAACACAGTTTTCTTCCAATCTGCAATGGGATATTTCTATGCACAATGAAGCTTATGATGACAAAGGAAATATCTTCAGATACAAAGTAGAAAGAAGATTTCTGGCAAACTGCTTTGTGATGAGTGAATTCAAGTCACTGAATTACAGCTGTATTTCGTGGAACTGTTTGCTAGTCCTGTTTTTGTGGAATGTAAGACCTGATATTTCTTATCGCTTTTAAGAGTATACAGCCAAAGGAAATATCCCCAGATATAAACGAGAACGAAGTTTTTTTGAGAAATGTCTTTCAGATCTCTGAATTCATCTCATAGAGTTCGACCTTTCTGTTCATGTAGCTGTTTGCTAACACTCTTCTCTTGGAATCTGCAAAGTGATATTTGGGAGCGCTTTGAGGGCTATAGTGAAAAAGGAAATATCTACATATAAAAACTGAAAAGAACCGTTTTGTGAAACTGCATTTTGACATGTGAATACAAGTCACAGAGTCACAGAGTTACATTTTTCTGTTCCTTGATAAGTTTGCTAACACAGTTTTCCTCAAATCCACAATGGGATATTTCTTTTCCCAATGAAGCTTACGGAGACAAAGGAAATATCTTCAGATAAAAAGTAGAAAGAAGCTTTCTGAGAAACTGCTTTGTGATGTGTGAATTCAACCCACTGAGTTACAGCTGTATTTCATGGAGCTGATTGCTAGTCCTGTTTTTGTGGAATAAGACCTGTTAGTTCGCATTGCTTTGAAGAGTGTACAGCCAAAGGATATATCCCCAGATAAAAATGAGAAAGAAGTTTTCTGAGAAATATCTTTCTCATCTCTGAATTCATCTCAAATAGTTCCACCTTTCTGTTCATGTAGCTTTTTCCTGACACTCTTCTCTTGGAATCTGCAAACTGATATTGGGAGCGCATTTAGGGCTACAGTGAAAAAGGAAATATGTTCAGATAAAAACTGGGAAGAATTGTTCTGAGAAACTGAATTGTGACGGGTGGTTGCAACTCACAGAGTTACACTTTTCTGTTCCTTGATCTGTTTGATAAAACAGTTTTCTTCAAATCTACAATGGGATATTTCTTTGCCCAATGAAGCTTACGGTGACAAAAGGAACATCTTCATATAAAAAGTAGAAAGAAGTTGTCTGAAAAACTGCTTTGTTATGCGTGAGTTCAACTCACTGAGTTACAGCTGTATTTCGTGGAACTGTTTGCTAGTCCTGGTTTTGTGGAATGTAAGACTTGATATTTCAGATGGCTTTGAAGAGTATACAGCCAAAGGAAATATCCCCATATAAAAACAAGAAAGAAGTTTTCTGAGAAATGTTTTTCTCATCTCTGAATTCATCTCACAGAATTCCACCTTTCTGTTCATGTAGCTGTTTGTTGACACTCTTCTCTTGGAATCTGCAAAGTGATATTTCAGTGCACATTGAGGGCTACAGTGAAAAAGAAAATATCTTCAGATAAAAACTGAAAAGAAGCGTTCTGAGAAACTGGATTGTGACGTCTGAATGCAACTCACAGAGTTACACTTTTCTGTTCCTTCATCTGCTTGCTAACACAGTTTTCTTCAAATCTGCAATGGAATATTTCTTTGCCCAGTGAAGCTTTCGGTGACAAAGGAAATATCTTCAGATAAAAAGTAGAAAGAAGCTTTCTGAGAAACTGCTTTGTGATGTGTGAATTCAACTCACTGAGTTACATCTGTATTTCGTGCACCTGCTTCATAATCCTGTTTTGGTGGAATCTGACACCTGATAATTTGGATCGCTTTGAAGAGTATACAGCCAAAGGAAATATTCCTATATAAAAACGAGAAAGAAATTTTCTGAGAAATATCTTTCAGATCTCTGAAATCACCTCACAGAGTTCCACCTTTCTATTCATGTAGCTGTTTGGTAACACTCTTCTCTTGGAATCCATAAAGTGATATTTGGTAGCACATTGAGGGCTACAGTGAAAAAGGAAATATCTTCAGATAAAAACACATTTTCTTGAAATCTGCAGTGGGATATTTCTTTGCCCAGTGAAGCTTACGGTGACAAATAAATACCTTCAGATAAAAAGTAGAAAGAAGCTTTCTGAAAAACTGCTTTGTGATATGTGAATTCAACTCAATGAGTTACAGCAGTATTTCATGGAGTTGTTTGCTAGTCCAGTTTTTGTTGAATCTGAGAACCAATATTTCTGATCGCTTGGAGGAGTATACAGCCAAAGGAAATATGCTCAGATAAAAAAGGGAAAGAAGATTTCTGAGAAATGTCTTTCTGATCTCTGAGTTCATCTCACAGAGTTCCACCTTTCTGTTCATGTAGCTGTTTGCTAACACTCTTCTCTTTGAATCTGCAAAGTGATAGTTGGGAGCGCATTGAGGGCTGCAGTGAAACAGGAAATTTCATCATATAAAAACTGAAAGGAAGCGTTCTGAGAAACTTCTATGTGACCTGAGAATTCATTTCACAGAGTTCCACCTTTCTGTTTATGTAACTGTTTGCTAACACTCTTCTCGTGGAATCTGCTAAGTGATATTTGGGAGCGGCTTGACGGCTATAGTGAAAAAGGAAATATCTTCAGATAAAAACTGAAAAGAAACGTTTTGAGAAACGGCATTATGATGTGGGAATGCAACTCACAGAGTTACAGTTTTCTGCTCATTGATCAGTTTGCTAGCACAGTTATCTTCAAATCGGCAGTGGGATATTTCTTTGCCCAATTAAGCTTATAGAGACAAAGGAAATATCTACAGATAAAAGTAGAGAGAAGCATTCTGAGAAACTGCTTTGTGATGTGTGAATTCTACTCACTGAGTTACAGCTGTATGTCATGGAGCTGTTTGGTAGTCCAGTTTTCTTTGAATCTGGGAACCAGTATTTCAGATCGCTTGGAAGAGTATACAGCCAAAGGAAATATCCCCAGATAAAAATGAGAAAGAATATTTCTGAGAAATGAGATCTCTGAGTTCATCTAACAGAATTCCACCTTTCCGTTCATGTAGCTGTGTAGCTATCACTCTTCTCGTGGAATCTGCAAAGTGATATTTGGGAGCGCATTGACGGCTATAGTGAAAAACGAAATATCTTCAGATAAAAACTGAAAGAAAATGTTCTGAGAAACTTCTAGGTGACCTGTGCATTCATCTCAAATCGTTCCAACTTTCTGTTCATGTAGCTGTTTGCTAACACTCTTCTCTTGGAATCTGCAAACTGATATTTTGGAGTGCATTGACGGCTAGAGTGAAAAAGGAAATATCTTCAGAAAAAACTAAAAAAAAAGCATTCTGAGAAACTGCATTGTGACCTGTGAACGCAACTCACAGAGTTACACTTTTTTCTTCATTGATCAGTTTGCTAACACAGTTTTCTTCAAAACTGCAGTAGGATATTGCTTTGTTCATGTAGCTGTTTGCTAACACTGTTCTCGTGAAATCTGCAAAGTGATATTTGGGAGCGCATTGAGGGTTACAGTTAAAAAGGAAATATCTTCCGATAAAAACTAAAAGGAAGCGTTCTGAGAAACTTCTATGTGACCTGTGCATTCATCTCACAGAGTTTCTCCTTTCGGTTCATGTAGCAGTTTACAAACACTCTTCTCGTGTAATCTGCTAAGTGATATATTGGAGCACTTTGACGGCTACAGTGAAAAAGGTAGAACTCTGTGAGATGAACTCAGAGATCAGAAAGACATTTCTCAGAAATCTTCTTTCTCGTTTTTATCTGGTGATGTTTCCTTTGGCAGTATACTCTTCCAAGTGATCAGAAATATCAGTTCTCAGAGTCACCAAAAACAGGACTAGCAAACAGCTCCATGAAATACAGCTATAACTCGGTGAGTTGAATTCACACATCACAAAGCAGTTTTTATCTTCAGATAAAAACTGAAAAGAAGAATTCTGAGAAACTGCATTGTGACGTGTGAATGCAACTCACAGAGTTACACTTTTCTGGTCATTGATCAGTTTGCTAGCACAGTTTTCTTCAAAACTTCAGTGGCATATTTCTTTGCCCAATGAAGCTTACGGTGACAAAGGAAATATCTTTAGGTAAAAACTACAAAGAAGCTTCCTGAGAAACTGCTTTGTGATGTGTGCATTCTACTCACTGAGTTGCAGGTGTATTTCATGGAGCTGTTTGCTAGTATAGTTTATGTTGAATCTGAGAACCGATATTTCGGATGACTTGGAGGAGTATACAGCGAAAGAAAATATCCCCAGATAAAAACGAGGAAGAAGATTTTTGAGAAATGTCTTTCTGATTTCTGAGTTCATCTCTCAGAGTTCCACCTTTCTGTTCCTGTAGCTGTTTGCTAACACTCTTCTCGTGGAATCTGCAACGTGATATAGTGGGAGCCCACTGATGGCTACATTAAAAAGGAAATATCTTCAGATAAAAACTAAAAGGTAGCGTTCTGAGAAACTTCTATGTGACCTGTGAATTCATCTCACAGGGTTCAACCTTTCTGTTCCTGTAGCTGTTTGCTAACACTCTTCTCGTGGAATCAGCTAAGTGATGTTTGGGAGCGCATTGAAGGCTACTATGAAAAAGGAAATATCTTCAGATAAAAACTGAAAGGAAGCCTTCTGAGAAACTTCTATGTGGCCTGTGCATTCACCGCACAGATTTCCACCTTTCTGTTCGTGTAGCTGTTTGCTAACACTTTTCTCATGTAATCTCCCAGGTGATATTTGGGAGTGCATTGAGGGCTACAGTGAAAAAGGAATTATCTTAAGATAAAAACTGAAAAGAAGCGTTCTGAGAAACTACATTGTGACGTGTGAATGCAACTCACAGAGTTATACTTTTCTGGTCACTGATCAGTTTGCTAACACAGTTTTCTTCAAATCTGCTGTGGGATATTTATTTGACCAATGAAGCTTACGGTGACAAAGGAAATATCTTCATTTGAAGCTTCCTGAGAAACTGCTTTGTGATGTGTGAATTCTACTCACTGAGTTGCAGCTGTATTTCATGTAGCTGTTTGCTAGTACAATTTTTGTTGAATCTGAGAACCGATATTTCGGATCGCTTGGAGGAGTATACAGCCAAAGGAAATATCCACAGATAAAAATGAGAAAGATGATTTCTGAGACATGTCTTTCTGAATCTGAGTTCATCTCACAGAGTTCCACCTTTCTGTTCCTATAGCTGATTGCTAACCCTCTTCTCATGGAATCTGCAAAGTGATATTTGGGAGCACATTCAGGGCTACACTGAAAAAGGAAATATCTTCAGGTAAAAACTGAAAGGAAGCGTTCTGAGAAACTTCTATGTGACCTGTGCATTCACCTCACAGTGTTCCACCTTTCTGTTCATGTAGCTGTTTGCTAACACTCTTCTCGTGGAATCTGCAAAGTGATATTTGGGAGCGCATTAAGGGCTACAGTGAAAAACGAAATATCTTCAGATAAAAACTAAAAGGTAGCGTTCTGAGAAACTTCTATATGACCTGTGCATTCATCTCACAGAGGTCCACCTTTCTGCTCATGTAGCTGTTTGCTAACACTGTTTTCACTTAATGTGCAACGTGATATTTGGGAGCCCTTTGACGGCTACAGTGAAAAAGGAAATATCTTCAGATAAAACCTGATAAGAAGCGTTCTGAGAAACTTCTATGTGACCTGTGAATTCATCTCACAGAGTTCAACCTTTCTGTTCCTGTAGCTGTTTGCTAACATTCTTCTCGTGCAATCTGCTAAGTGATGTTTGAGAGCGCATTGAAGGCTACAATGAAAAAGGAAATATCTTCAGATAAAAACTGAAAGGAAGTGTTCTGAGAAACTTCTATATGGCCTGTGCATTCACCGCACAGAGTTCCACCTCTCTGTTCATGTAGCTGTTTGCTAACTCTCTTCTCATGGAATATGCAAAGTGATATTTGGGAGAACATTGAGGGCTAAAGTGAAAAACGAACTATCTTCAGATAAAAACTGAAAGGAAACGTTCTGAAAAAACTTCTATTTGACCTATGCATTCATCTCACAGAGTTTCACCTTTCTGTTCTTGTCGCTGTTTGCTAACACCCTTCTCATAGAATCTCGTAAGTGATATTTCAGAGCCCATTGACGGCTACAGTGAAAAAGGAAGTATCTTCAGATAACAAGTGAAAAGAAGTGTTCTGAGAAACTGCATTGTGCCGATTCAATGCAACTCACAGAGTTACACTTTTCTCTTCATTGACCTGTTTGCCAGCACATTTTTCTTCAAATCCGTAGTGGGATATTTGTTTGCCCAATTAAGCTTACGGTGACAAAGAAAATATATTCAGGTAAAAAGTAGAAAGAAGCTTTCTGAGAAACTGCTTTGTAATGTGTGAATTCAACTCACTGAGTTATAGCTGTATTTCATGGAGCTATTTGCTCGTCCAGTTTTTGTTGAATCTGAGAACCGATATTTCAGATCACTTGGAAGAGTATACAGCCAAAGGAAATATCCCCAGATAAAAACGAGAAAGACGATTTCTGGGAACTGTCTTTCTGATCTCTGAGTTCATCTCACAGAGTTCCACCTTTCTGTTCCTGTAGCTGTTGCTAATACTCTTCTCGTGGAATCTGCAAAGTGATGTTTTGGAGAGCATTGAGGGCTACAGTAAAAATGAAATATCTTCAGATAAAATCTGCAAGGAAGCATTCTGAGAAACTTCTATGTGACCTGTGCATTCATCTCACAGAGTTCCACCTTTCTGTTCATGTAGCTGTTTGCTAACATTCTTCTCGTGGAATCTGCTAAGTGATGTTGGGAGTGCATTGATGGCTACAGTGAAAAAGGAAATATATTCAGATAAAAACTGAAAAGAAGTGTTCTGAGAAACTGCATTGTGACCTGTGAATGCAACTCAGAGAGTTACACTTTTCTGTTCATTGATCAGTTTGCTAACACAGTTTTCTTCAAAACTGCAGTGGGATATTTCTTTGCCCAATGAAGCTTATGGTGACAAAGGAAATATCTTCAGATAAAAAGTAGAAAGAAACCTTCTGAGAAACTGCTTTGTGATGTGTAAATTCAACTCAGTGAGTTAAAGCTGTACTTCATAGAGCTGTTTGCTAGTCTAGTTTTTGATGAATCTGACAACCAATATTTCGGATCACTTGGAGGAGTATACAGCCAAAGGAAATATCTCCAGATAAAAACGAGAAAGAAGATTTCTGAGGAAAGGCTTTCTGACCTCTGAGTTCATCTCACAGAGTTCTACCTTTCTGTCCATGTAGCTGTTTGCTAACACTCTTCTCGTGGAATCTGCAAAGTGATATTTGGGGGAGCGAATTGAGGGCTACTGTGAAAAGGGAAATATCTTCAGATAAATACTGAAAGGAAACGTTCTGAGAAACTTCTATGTAACCTATGCATTCATCTCATAGAGTTCCACCTTTCTGTTCATGTAGCTGTTTGCTAACACACTTCTCATGGAATCTGCTAAGTTATATTTGGGAGCCCTTTGACAGCTACAGTGAAAAAGGAAATATCTCCAGATAAAAACTGAAAAGAAGAGTCTGAGAAACCATTGTGACGTGAGAATGCAATTCACAGAGTTCCACTTTTCTGTTCATTGATCAGTTTGCTAGCACAGTTTTCTTCAAATCTGCAGTATGATGTTTCTTTGCCCAATGAATCTTACGGGGACAAAGGAAATATCTTCAGGTAAAAAGTAGAAAGAAGCATTCTGAGAAACTGCTTTGTGATGTGTGAATTCAACTCACTGAGTTACAGCTGTATTTCATGGAGCTATTTGCTAGTCCAGTTTTTGTTGACTCTGAGAACCGATATTTCGGATTGTTTGGAGGAGTATACAGCCAAAGTAAATATCCCCAGATAAAAACGAGAAAGAAAATTTCTGAGAAATGTCTTTCTGATCTCTGAGTTCATCTCATAGAGTTCCACCTTTCTGTTCATGTAGCAGTTTGCTAACACTCTCCTCGTGGAATCTGCAAAGTGATATTTGGGAGCGCATTAAGGGCTACAGTGAAAAAGGAAATATCTTCAGGTAAAAACTGAAAGGAAGCGTTCTGAGAAAATTCTATGTGGCCTGTGCATTCACTTCACAGAGTTCCACATTTCTCTTCATGTAGCTGTTTGCTAACACTCTTCTCGTGGAATCTGCAAAGTGATATTTGGGAGCGCATTGAGGGCTACTGAGAAAAAGAAAGTATCCTCAGATAAAAACTGAAAGGAAGCGTTCTGAGAAACTTCTATGTGGCCTGTGCATTCACCTCACAGAATTCCACCTTTCTCTTGTTGTAGCTGTTTGCTAACACTCTTCTCATTGAATCTGCAAAGTGATATTTGGGAGCGTAATGAGGGCTACAGTGAAAAAGGAAATATCTTTAGATGAAAACCGAAAGAGCGTTCTGAGAAACTTCTATGTGGCCTGTGCATTCACCTCACAGAGTTCCACCTTTCAGTTCATATAGCTGTTTGCTAAAACTCTTCTCTTTGAATCTGCAAAGTGACATCTGGGAGCGCATTGAGGGCTACAGTGAAAAAGAAATATCCTCAGATAAAAACTGACAGGAAGCCTTCTGAGAAACTTCTATGTGGCCTGTGCCTTCATCTCACAGAGTTCCACCTTTCTGTTCATGTAGCTGTTTGCTAACATTCTTCTCGTGGAATCTGCTATGTGATGTTTGGGTTCGCAATGGCAGCTACAGTGAAAAAGGAAATATCTTCAGACAAAAACTGAAAAGAAGCGATCTGAGAAACTGCATTTTGACCTGTGAATGCAACTCACAGAGTTATACTTTTCTGTTCATTGATCAGTTGCCAACACAGTTTTCTTGAAATCTGCAGTGGGATATTTCTTTGCACAATGAAGCTTATGGTGACAAAGGAAATATCTTCAGGTAAAAAGTAGAGAGAAACTTTCTGAGAAACTGCTTTGTGATGTGTGAATTCAACTCATTGAGTTAAAGCTGTATTTCAGGGAGATGTTGCTAGTCCAGTTTTTGTTGACTCTGAGAACCGATATTTCAGATCAGTTGGAGGAGTATACAGCCAAAGGAAATAGCCTCAGTTAAAAACGAGAAAGAAGATTTCTGAGAAATGCCTTCCTGATCTCTGAGTTCATCTCACAGAGTTCTACCTTTCTGTTCATGTAGCTGTTTGCTAACACTCTTCTCGTGGAATCTGCAAAGTGATATTTGGGAGTGCATTGAGGGCTATAGTGAAAAAGGATAATACAGATAGAATACAATAGAATACAAAGAAAATACAAAGAAATTTCAAATAAATACTGAAAGGAAGCGTTCTGAGAAACTTCTATATGTAACCTATGCATTCATCTCACAGAGTTCCACCTTTCTGTTCATGTAGCTGTTTGTTAACACTCTTCTCATGGAATCTGCAAAGTGATATTTGGGAGTGCAATGAGTGCTCCAGTGAAAAAGGAAATATCTTCAGATAAAATTTGAAAGGAAGTGTTCTGAGAAACTTCTATGTGACCTCTGCATTCATCTCTCAGAGTTCCACCTTTCTGTTCATGTAGCTGTTCTCGAACATACTTCTCATGCAATCTCTGAAGTGAAGTTTGGGAGGGCTTTGAGGGCTACAGTGAAAAAGGAAATATCTTCAGATAAAAACTAAAAAGAAGCATTCTGAGAAACTGCATTGTGACCTGTGAATGAAACTCACAGAATTACACTTTTCTGTTCATTGATCAGTTTGCTAACACAGTTTTCTTGAAATCTGCAGTGGAATATTTCTTTGCCCAATGAAGCTTATGGTGACAAAGGAAATACCTTCACATAAAAAGTAGAAACAAGCTTCCTGAGAAACTGCTTTGTGGTGTGTGAATTCAACTCACTGAGTTACAGCTGTACTTCATGGAGCTGTTTGCTAGTCCAGTTTTTGTTGATTCTGAGAACCGATATTTCGGATCACTTGGAGGCGTATACAACCAAAGGAAATATCCCCAGATAAAAAAGAGAAAGAAAATTTCTGAGAAATGTCTTTCTGATCTCTGAGTTCATCTCAGAGAGTTCCATCTTTCTGTTCCTGTAGCTGTTTGCTAACACTTTTCTCATGGAAACTGCAAAGCGATATTTGGGAGCGCTTTGAGGACTACAGTGAAAAAGGAAATATCTTCAGATAAATACTGAAAGAAAGCGTTCTGAGAAACTTCTATGTGACCTGTGCATTCATCTCACAGAGTTACACCTTTCTGTTCATGTAGCTGTTTGCTAACACTCTTCCTTGGAATCTGCAAAGTGATATTTGAGAGCCCATTGAGCGCTACAGTGAACAAGGAAATATCTTCAGATAAAATCTTAAAAGAAACGTTCTGAGAAACTGCATTATGACGTGTGAATGCAGCTCACAGAGTTACACTATTCTGTTTCTTGATCAGTTTGCTAACACAGTTTTCTTCAAATCTACAATGGGATGTTTC
The DNA here is from genome assembly GCF_024542745.1 of Macaca thibetana thibetana. NCBI lineage: Eukaryota > Metazoa > Chordata > Mammalia > Primates > Cercopithecidae > Macaca > Macaca thibetana. The sequence goes on along the minus strand of NC_065581.1, from coordinate 119,310,132 downwards.
TTTCCCCAATGAAGCTTACGGTGACAAAGGAATTATCTGCAGATAAAAAGTAGAAAGAAGCTTTCTGAGAAACTGCTTTGTGATGTGTGAATTCAACTCACTGAGTTACAGCTGTATTTCGTGGAGCTGTTTGCTAGTCATGTTTTTGTGGAATGTAAGGCCTGATATTTCGGATCGCTTTGAAGACTATACAGCCAAAGAAAATATCCCTAGACAAAAACGAGAAAGAAGTTTTCTGAGAAATGTCTTTCTGATCTCTGAATTCATCTCGCAGATTTCCATCTTTCTCTTCATGCAGCTGTTTGCTAACACTCTTCTCTTGGAATCTGCAAAGTGATATTCGGGAGCGCATTGAGAGGTACAGTGAAAAAGGAAATATCTTCGGATAAAAACGGAAAAGAAGCGTTCTGAGAAACTGCACTGTGACGTGTGAATGCAACTCACAGAGTTACATTTTTCTGTTCCTTGATCTGTTTCCTAACACATTTTTTTTCAAATCTACAATGGGATATTTTTTGCCCAATGAAGTTTATGGTGACAAAGGAAATACCTTCAGATAAACAGTAGAAAGAAGCTTTCTGAGAAACTGCTTTGTGATGTGTTAATTCAACTCACTTAGTTTCAGCTGTATTTCGTGGAGCTGTGTTTTAGTCCTGTTTTTGTGGAATGTAAGACCTGATATTTTGGATCGCTTTGAAGAGTATACAGCAAAAAGAAATATCCCTGATAAAAACGAGAAAGAAGTTTTCTGAGAAATGTCGTTCTGATTTCTGAATTCAAGTCAGAGTAGCACCTTTCTGTTCATGTAGCTGTTTGCTAACACTCTTCTCTTGGAATCTGCAAAGTGATATTTGGGATCGCATTGAGGGCAAGAATGAAAAGGGAAATATCTCTGGATAAAAGAATCATTCTGAGAAACTGCATTCTGACGTGTTAATGCAAATCACAGTGTTACACTTTTCTGTTCCTTGATCAGTTTGTTAACACAGTTTTCTTCAAATCTACAATGGGATATTTCATTGCCCAATGAAGCTTACAGTGACAAAGGAAACATCTTCAGATAAAAAGTAGAAAGAAGCTGTCTGAGAAACTGCTTTGTGATGTGTGATTTCAACTCACTGAGTTACAGATGTATTTTGTGGAGCTGTTTGCTAGTCCTTTTTTTGTAGAATGTAAGACCTGATATTTCGGATCCCTTTGAAGAGTATATAGCCAACGGAAATATCCCCAGATAAAAACAAGAAAGAAGGTTTCTGAGAAATGTCTTTATGATCTCTGAATTCATCTCACAATGTTCCACCTTTATGTTCATGTAGCTGATTGCTAACACTCTTCTCTTGGAATATGCAATGTGATGTTTGGGAGCGCATTGAGGGCTACAGTGAAAAAGGAAATATCTTCAGATAAAAACCGAAAAGAAGCGTTCTGAGAAACTGCATTATGACGTGTGAATGCAACTCACAGAGTTACACTTTTCTGTTCCTTAATCAGTTTGCTAACACAGTTTTCTTCAAATCTACAATGGGATATCTCTTTGCCCAATGAAGCTTACTGTGACAAAGGAAATATCTTCAGATAAAAAGTAGAAAGAAGCTTTCTTAGAAACTGCTTTGTGATGGGTGAATTCAACTCATTAAGTTACAGTTGTACTTCATGGAACTGTTTGCTAATCCTGTTTTTGTGGAATCTAAGACTAGATATTTCGGATCACTTTGAAGAGTATACAGCCAAAGGAAATATCCCTTGATAAAAACGAGAAAGTAGTTTTCTGAGAAATGTCTTTCTGATCTCTGAATTCATCTCACAGAGTTCCACCTTTCTGTCCATGTAGCTGTTTGCTAACACTCTTCTCTTGGAATCTGCAAAGTGATATTTGGGAGCGCATTAAGGGCTACAGTGAAAAAGGAAATATCTTCACAAAAGAACTGAAAAGATGCGTTCTGAGAAACTGCATTGTGACATATAAATGCAAGTCGCAGAGTTACGCTTTTCTGTTCCTTGATAACTTTGCTAACACAGTTTTCTTCAAATCTACAATGGGACATTCCCTTGCCCAATGAAGCTTAAGGTAACAAAGGAAATATCTTCATATGAAAAATAGAAAGAAACTTTCTGAGAAACTGCTTTGTGATGTGTGAATTTAACTCAATGAGTTACAGCTCTGTTTCATGGAGCTGTTTGCTAGTCCTGTTTTTAAGGGATGTAAGACCTGATATTTCAGATTGCTTTGAAGAGTATACAGCCAAAGGAAATATCCTCAGATAAAAGTGAGAAAGAAATTTTCTGAGAAATGTCTTTCTGATCTCTGAATTCATCTCACAGAGTTGCACCTTTCTGTTCATGTAGCTGATTGCTGACACTCTTCGCTTGGAATCTGCAAAGTAATATTTGGGAGCACATTGAGAGCTACAGTGAAAAAGAAAATATCCTCAGATAAAAACTGAAAAGAAGCGTTCTGTGAAACTGCATTGTGAGGTGTGAATGCAACTCACAGAGTTACACTTTTCTGTTACTTGATCAGTTTCCTAACACAGTTTTCTTCAAATATACAGTGGGATATTTCTTTGACCAATGAAGTTTACGGTGACAAAGGAAATATCTTCAAATAAAAAGTAGAAAGAAGGTTTCTGAGAAACTGCTTTGGGATGTGTGAATTAAACTCAGCGAGTTACAGCTGTATTTCGTGGAGCTGTTTGCTAGTGCTGTTTTTGTGAAATCTAAGACCTGATATATCAGATCTCTTTGAAGAGTATACAGCCAAAGGAAATAGCCCCAGAAAAAAAACGAGAAAGAAGTTTTCTGAGAAATGTCTTTCTGCTCTCTGAATTAATCTCACAGAGTTCCACCTTTCTGTTCATATGGCCGTTTGCTGACACTCTTCTTTTGGAATCTGCAAAGTGATATTTGGGAGGGCATTGAGGGCTACAGTGAAAAAGGAAATATCTTCAGATTAAAAACTGAAAAGAAGCGTTCTGAGAAACTGCATTGTGACGTGTGAATGCAGCTCACAGAGCTACACTATTCTGTTCCTTGATCAGTTTCCTAATACGGTTTTCTTCAAATCTACAATGAGATATTTCTTTGCCCAAGTAAGCTAACGGTGACAAAGGGAATATCTTCAGTTCAAAAGTAGAATGAAGTTTCCTGAGAAACTACTTTGTGATGTGTGAATTCATCTCACTGAGTTACAGCTACATTTCGTGGAATTCCTTGTTAGTCCTTTTTTTTGTGCAATCTAAGACGTGACATTTCGGATCGCTTTGAAGAGTATACAGTCAACGGAAATATCCCCAGATAAAAACGAGAAAGAAGTTTTTCTGAGAAATGTCCTTCTGATCTCTGAATTCATCTCACAGAGTTCCACCTTTCTGTCCAATTAGCTGTTTCCTAACAGTGTTCTCTTGGAATCTGCAAAGATGTATTTGGGAGTGCATTGAGGGCTACAGTGAAAAAGGAAATATCTTCAGATTAAAAACTGAAAAGAAGCGTTCTGAGAAACTGCATTGTGAAGTGTGAATGCAGCTCACAGAGTTACAGTATTCTGTTCCTTGATCAGTTTGCTAACAGTTTTCTTCAAATCTACAATGGGATATTTCTTTTCCCAATGAAGTTTACGCTGACAAAGGAACTATCTTCAGATAAAAAGAAGAAAGAAGCTTTCTGAGAAACTGCTTGGTGATGTGTGAATTCAATTCACTGAGTTACAGCTGTAATTTGTGGAGCTGTTTGTTAGTCATGTTTTTGTGGAATGTAAGACCTGATATTTCAGATCGCTTTTAAGAGTATACAGCCAAAGGAAATATCCCCAGATGAAAACGAGAAAGAAGTTTTCTGAGAAATGTCTCTCTGATCTCTGAATTCGTCTCACAGACTTCCACCATTCTGTTCATGTAGCGGTTTGCTAACACTCTTCTCTTGGAATCTGCAAAGTGATATTTGGGAGCACATTGAGAGATACAGTGAAAAAGGAAATATCTTCGGATAAAAACTGAAAAAAGCGTTCTGTGGAATTCCATTGTGACGTGTGAATGCAACTCACAGAGTTACACTTTTCTGTTCCTTGTTCAGTTTGCTAACACAGTTTTCCTCAAATCTACAATGGGATATTTCTTTTTCACTGTAGCCATCAAAGCGCTCCCAAACATCACTTAGCAGATTCCACGAGAAGAGTGTTAGCAAACAGCTAATGAACAGAAAGTTGGAACTCTGTGAGGTGAATGCACAGGTCACATAGATGTTTCTCAGAACGCTTCCTTTCAGTTTTTATCTGAAGATATTTCCTTTTTCACTGTAGACCACCATGCGCTCCCAAATATCACTTTGCAGATTCCACAAGAAGAGTGTTAGCAAACAACTACAGGAACAGAAAGGTGGAACTCTGTGAAGTGAACTCAGATATCAGAAAGGGATTTCTCAGAAATCTTCTTTCTCATTTTTATCTGAGGATATTTCCTTTGGCTGCATACTCCTCCAAGTGATCTGAAATATCGGTTCTCACATTCAAGAAAAACTGAACGGGCAAACACCTCCATGAAGTACAGCTGTAACACAATGAGTTGAATTCACACATCACAAAGCAGGTTCTCAGAAATCTTCTTTCTACTTTTTATCTGAAGATATTTCCTTTTTCACCGTAAGCTTCATTGTGCAAAGAAATATCCCACTGCAGATTTCAAGAAAACTGTGTTAGCAACTGATCAATGAACAGAAAAGTGTAACTCTGTGAGTTGCATTCACAGGTCACAGTGCAGTTTCTCAGAACGCTTCTTTTCAGTTTTTCCTGACGATATTTCCATTTTGACTGTAGCCATCAAAGCGTCCCCAAATATCAGTTTACAGATCCCACGAGAAGAGTGTTAGTAAGCAGCTACAGGAACAGAGAAGTGGAACTCTGTGAGGTGAATGCACAGGTCTCATAGAAGTTTCTCCGAACGCTTCCTTTCATTTTTTATCAGAAGATATTTCCTTTTTCATTGTAGCCCTCATTACGCACCCAAATAACACATGGCAGATTCCACTAGAAGAGTGTTAGCAAAAAGCTACATGAACAGAAAGGTAAAACTCTGTGAGATGAACTCAGAGATCAGAAAGACATTTCTCAGAAATCTTCCTTCTCGTTTTTATCTGGGGATTTTTTTTGTCTGTATACTCCTCCAAGTGATCCGAAAAATCTGTTCTCAGATTCAGCAAAAACTAGACTTGCAAACACCTCCATGAAATACAGCTGTAACTCTGTGAGTGGAAGTCACACATCACAAAGCACTTTCTCAGAAAGCTTCTTTCAAGTTTTTATCTGAGGTTACTTTCTTTTTCAACATAGCCCTCCATGGCTTCCAAATATCACTTTGCAAATTCCAAAAGAAGAGTCTCAGCAAAAGGCTTCTTGAGGGGAAAACTGTAACTCTATGAGATGAATTCACAGATCACAAAGCAGTTTGTCAGAAAGCTTCTTTCCAGTTTTTATCTGAGGATATTTTCCTTTTCACCATAGCCCTCCAAGGGCTTCCAAATATCACTTTGCAAATTTCACAAGAAGAGTCTTGTGAAAGGATTCTTGAGGGAAAACCTGTAACTCTGTGAGATGAATTCACAGATAACAAGGAAGTTTCTCAGAAAGCTTCTCTCTCATTTTTATCAGAGGATATTTCCTTGGGCCCTATAGTCTTCAAAGAGATACGAAATATTAGTTCTCAGATTCCACAGAAATAAGGCTAGTGAACAGCTCCACGAAATGTAGCTGTAACTCAGTGAGTTGAAGTCACACATCACAAAGCAGTTTTTCAGAAAGCTTCTTTCCAGTTTTTCTCTGAGGATATTTTCTTTTGCAACATAGCCCTTCATGGGCTTCCAAATATCACTTTGCAAATTCCACAAGAACAGTCTTAGCAAAAGGCTTCTTGAGGGGAAAGCAGTAACTCCGTGAGATGAATTCACAGATCACAAAGAATTTTCTCAGAAAGCTTCTTTCCAGTTTTTATCTGAGGATATTTTCTTTTTCAACATAGCCCTCCTTGGGCTTCCAAATGTCACTTTACCAATTCCAAAAGAACAGTCTTAGCGAAAGGCTTATTGAGGGAAAAGCTGTAACCCTGGGAGATGAATTCACAGATCACAAAGAAGATTCTCAGAAAACTTCTTTCTCATTTTTATCGGAGGATATTTCCTTTGGCCCTATAGTCTTCAAAGGGATCCGAAATATCTGTTCTCAGAATCTCCAGAAAAGAGGCAAGCAAACAGTTCCACGAAATACAGCTGTAACTCTGTGAGTGGAAGTCACACATCACAAAGCAGTTTCTCAGAAAGCTTCTTTCCAGTTTTTATCTGAGGATATTTTCTTTTTCACCATAGCCCTCCATGGGTTTCCAAATATCACATTGCAATTTCCACAAGAACAGGCTTAGCGAACGGCTTCTTCAGGGTAAAACTGTAACTCTGTGAGATAAATTAACAGAACACAAAGCAGTTTCTCAGAAAGTTTCTTTTAAGTTTTTATCTGAGGATATTTTCTTTTTCACCATAGCCCTCCATGGGCTTTCAAATATCCCTTTGCAAATTCCACAGGAACAGTCTTAGTGAAAGGCTTCTTGAAGGGACAGCTGTAACTCTGAGAATTGAATTCACAGATCACAAAGAAGTTTCTCAGAAAGCTTCTTTCTCATTTTTATTGGAGGATATTTCCTTTGGCCCTATAGTCTTCAAAGGGATCCGAAATATCAGTTCTCAGATTCCACAGAAATAAGGGTAGCAAACAGCTCCACGAAATATATATGTAAATCAGTGAGTGGAAGTCACACATCAGAAAGCAGTCTCTCAGAAAGCTTCTTTCCAGTTTTTATCTGAAGATATTTTCTTTTTCACCATAGCCATCTAAGGGCTTCCAAATATCACTTTGCAAATTCCACAAGAGCATTCTTAGCGAACTTCCTTTTGAGGGTAAAGCTGTAACTCTGCGAGATGAATTAACAGAACACAAAGCAGTTTCTCAGAAAGCTTCTTTCCAGTTTTTATCTGAGGATATTTTCTTTTTCACCATAGCCCTCCATGGGCTTCTAAATATCACATTGCAAATTCCACAAGAACAGTCTTAGCCAAAAACTTCTTGAGGATAAAGCTGTAACTCTGTGAGATGAATTCACCGATCTCAAAGAAGTTTCTCAGAAAGCAGCGAGTGCTTAGCGATTTTGTCACCACTACGCCTGCCTTACAAGAGACCCTGAAGGAAGCACTAAGCATGGAAAGGGACAATCGGTACCAGTCATTGCAAAAGCATGCCAAAATGTAAAGACCATCGAGGCTAGGAAGAACCTGCATCAACTAACGAGCAAAATAACCAGTTAATATCATAATGGCAGGATCAAGTTCACACATTACAATATTAACCTTAAATATAAATGGACTAAATGCTCCAATTGAAAGACGCAGACTGCAAACTGGATAAAGAGTCAAGACCCATCAGTCTGCTGTATTCGAGACCCATCTCACATGCAGAGACATACATAGGCTCAAAATAAAGGGATGGAGGAAGATTTACCAAGCAAATGGAGAACAAAAAAAAAGCAGGGGTTGCAATACTAGTCTCAAATAAAATAGACTTTAAGCCATCAAAGATCAAAAGAGACAAAGAAGGCCATTACGTAATGATAAAATGATTAATTCAAGAGGAAGAGCTAAGTATCCTAAATATACATGCACCCAATACAGGAGCACCCAGATTCATGAAGCAAGTCCTTAGAGACTTACAAAGAGACTTAGACTCCCATACAATAATAATGCGAGACTTCAACACTCCACTGTCAACATTAGACAGATCAACGAGACAGAAAGTTAAGGAGGATATCCAGGAATTGAACTCATCGCTGCAGCAAGCAGACCTAATAGACATCTCTAGAACTCTCCACCCCAAATCAACAGAATACAGATTCTTCTCAGCACCACATCATACTTACTCCAAAATTGACCACATAATTGGAAGTAAAGGACTCCTCAGCAAATGTACAAGAACAGAAATTATAACAAACTGTCTCTCAGACCACAGTGCAATCAAACTAGAACTCAGGACTAAGAAACTCAATCAAAACCACTCAACTACATGGAAACTGAACAACCGGCTCCTGAATGACTACTGGGTACATAACGAAATGAAGGCAGAAATAAAGATGTTCTTTAAAACCAATGAGAACAAAGACACAACATACCAGAATCTCTGGGACACATTTAAAGCAGTGTGTAGAGGGAAATTTATAGCACTAAATGCCCACAAGAGAAAGCAGGAAAGATCTAAAATTGACACTCTAATCGCAATTAAAAGATCTAGAGAAGCAAGAGCAAACACATTCGAAAGCTAGCAGAAGGCAAGAAATAACTAAGATCAGAGGAGAACTGAAGGAGATAGAGACACAAAAAACCCTCCAAAAAATCAATGAATCCAAGGGTTGGTTTTTTGAAAAGATCAACAAAATTGACAGACCGCTAGCAAGACTAATAAAGAAGAAAAGAGAGAAGAATCAAATTGGCGCAATAAAAAATGATAAAGGGGATATCACCACCGACCCCACAGAAATACAAACTACCATCAGAGATTACTATAAACACCTCTACGCAAATAAACTGGAAAATCTAGAAGAAATGGATAATTTCCTGGACACTTACACTCTTCCAAGACTAAACCAGGAAGACGCTGAATCCCTGAATAGACCAATAGCAGGCTCTGAAATTCAGGCAATAATTAATAGCATACCAACCAAAAAAAGTCCAGGACCAGATGGATTCACAGCTGAATTCTACCAGAGGTACAAGGAGGAGCTGGTACCATTACTTCTAAAAATATTCAAATCAATAGAAAAAGAGAATCCTCCCAGGCTCATTTTATGAGGCCAATATCATCCTGATACCAAAGCCTGGCAGAGACACAACAAAAAAAGAGAATTTTAGACCAATATCCCTGACGAACATTGATGCAAAAATCCTCAATAAAATAGTGGCAAACCGGATTCAGCAACTCATCAAAAAGCTTATCCACCATGATCAAGTGGGCTTCATCCCTGGGATGCAAGGCTGGTGCAACATTTGCAAATCAATAAACATAATCCAGCATATAAACAGAACAAAGACAAGAACCACATGATTATCTCAATTGATGCAGAAAAGGCTTTTGACAACATTGAACAGCCCTTCATGCTAAAAACGCTCAGTAAATTCGGTATTGATGGAACATATCTCAAAATAATAAGAGCTATTTATGACAAACCCACAGCCAATATCATACTGAATGGGCAAACACTGGAAAAATTCCCTTTGTAAATTGGCACAAGACAGGGATGGCCTCTCTCACCACTCCTATTCAACATAGTGTTGGAAGTTCTGGCTAGGGCAATCAGGCAAGAGAAAAAAATCAAGGGTATTCAGTTAGGAAAAGAAGAAGTCAAATTGTCCCTGTTTGCAGATGACATGTTTATGTATTTAGAAAACCCCATTGTCTCAGCCCAAAATCTCCTTAAGCTGATAAGCAACTTCAGCAAAGTCTCAGGATACAAAATTAATGTGCAAAAATCACAAGCATTCTTAGACACCAGTAACAGACAAACAGAGAGCCAAATCATGAATGAACTTCCATTCACAAATGCTACAAAGAGAATAAAATACCTAGGAATCCAACTTACAAGGGAAGTAAAAGACCTCTTCAAGGAGAACTACAAACCACTGCTCAGTGAAATGAAAGAGGACACAAACAAATGGAAGAACATACCATGCTCATGGATAGGAAGAATCAATATCGTGAAAATGGCCATACTGCCTAAGGTAATTTATAGATTCAATGCCATCGCCATCAAGCTACCAATGACTTTCTTCACAGAATTGGAAAAAAACTGCTGTAAAGTTCATATGTAGCCAAAAAAGAGCCCGCATCTCCAAGACAATCCTAAGTCAAAAGAACAAAGCTGGAGGCATCACGCTACCTGACTTCAAACTATACTACAAGGCTACAGTAACCAAAACTGCATGGTACTGGCACCAAAACAGAGATATAGACCAATGGAACAGAACAGAGTCCTCAGAAATAATACCACACATCTACAGCCATCTGATCTTTGACAAACCTGAGAGAAACAAGAAATGGGGAAAGGATTCCCTATTTAAGAAATGGTGCTGGGAAAATTGGCTAGCCATAAGTAGAAAGCTGAAACTGGATCCTTTCCTTACTCCTTATATGAAAATTAATTCAAGATGGATTAGAGACTTACATGTTAGACCTAATACCATAAAAATCCTAGAGGAAAACCTAGATAGTACCATTCAGGACATAGGCATGGGCAAAGACTTCATGTCTAAAACACCAAAAGCAACGGCAGCAAAAGCCAAAATTGACAAATGGGATCGCATTAAACTAAAGAGCTTCTGCACAGCAAAAGAAACTACCATCAGAGTAAACAGGCAACCTACAGAATGGGAGAAAATTTTTGCAATCTACTCATCTGACAAAGGGCTAATATTCAGAACTTACAAAGAACTCAAACAAATTTACAAGAAAAAAACAAACAACCCCATCACAAAGAGGGCAAAGGATATGAAGAGACATTTCTCAACAGAAGATAATCATACAGCCAACAGACACATGGAAAAATGCTCATCATCACTGGCCATCAGACAAATGCAAATCAAAACCACAATGAGATACCATCTCACAGCATTTAGAATGGCGATCATTAAAAAGTCAGGAAACAACAGGTGCTGGAGAGGATGTGGAGAAATAGGAACACTTTTACACTGATGGTGGGATTGTAAACTAGTTCAACCATTATGGAAAACAGTATGGCGATTGCTCAAGGATCTAGAACTAGATGTACCATATGACCCAGCCATCCCATTACTGGGTATATACCCAAAGGATTATAAATCATGCTGCTATAAAGACACATGCACACGTATGTTTATTGCAGCACTATTCACAATAGCAAAGACTTGGAATCAACCCAAATGTCCATCAGTGACAAACTGGATTAAGAAAATGTGGCACATATACACCATGGAATACTATGCAGCCATAAAAAAGGATGACTATGTGTCCCTTGTAGGGAGATGGATGCAGCTGGGAACCATCATTGTCAGCAAACTATCACAAGAACAGAAAACCAAACACCGCATGTTCTCACTCATAGGTGGGAACTGAACAATGAGATCACCTGGACTCGGGAAGGGGAACATCACACACCAGGGCCTATCATGGGCCGGGGGGAGGGGGGAGGGATTGCATTGGGAGTTATACCTGAAATGCAAAAGACGAGTTGATGGGTGCTGACGAGTTGATGGGTGCAGCACACCAACATGACACCAGTATACATATGTAACAAACCTGCATGTTATGCACATGTACCCTAGAACCTAAAGTATAATAATAATAAATAATTTTTAAAAAAATAAAAATAATAAAAAAAGAAAGCTTCTTTCTCGTTTTTATCGGAGTATATTTCTTTGACAGTATAGACTTCAAACGGGTCCGAAATATCAGTTCTCAGATTCCACAGAAATAAGGCTAGCAAACAACTCCACGAAATACAGCTGTAACTCACTGAGTGGAAGTCAGACATTACAAAACAGTTTCTCAGAAAGCTTCTTTCCAGGTTTTATCTGAGGATATTTTCATATTCACCATAGCCCTCAATTGGCTTCCGAATATCACTTTGAAAATTCCACAAGAACAGGTTTAGCGAACGGATCCTTGAGGGGAAAGCTGTAACTCTGTGAGATGAATTAACAGAACACAAAGCAGTTTCTCAGAAAGCTTCTTTCCGGTTTTTAAATGAGGATATTTTCTTTCTCACCATAGTTCTCCAAGGGCTTCCAAATATCACCTTGCAAATTCCACAAGAACAGTCTTAGAGAACGGCTTCTTGAGGAGAGAGATGTAAGTTTGTGAGATGAATTCACAGATCACGAAGAAGATTCCCAGAGATTTCTTTCTAATTTTGATCAGAGGATATTTAATTTGGCCCTATAGTCTTCAAAGGGATCTGAAATATCAGTTCTCAGATTCCACAGAAATAAGGCTAGCAAACAGCTCACGAAATACAGCTGTAACTCAGTGAGTGGAAGTCCCACATCACAAAGCAGTTTCTCAGAAATCTTCTTTCCAGATTTTATCAGAGGAAATTTTCACTTTCACCATAGCCCTCTATGGGCTTCGAAATATCACTTGGCAAATTCCACAAGAACAGTCTTAGCGAATGACTTCTTGAGGGAAAAGATGTAACTCTGTGAGATGAATTAACAGAACACAGAGCAGTTTCTCAGAAAGCGTCGTTCCAGTTTTTATCTGTGGATATTTTCTTTTTCACCATAGCCCTCCGTGGGCTTCCAAATATCTTCCTTGGAAATTCCACAAGAACATTCTTAGGGAAAGGCATCTTCAGGGGTAAGCTGTAACTCTGTGAGATGAATTCGCAGATCCGAAAGAAGTTTCTAAGAAAGCTTCTTTCTCATTTTTATCGGAGGATATTTCCTTTGGACCTATAGTCTTCAAAGGGATCCGAAACATATCTGTTCTCAGATTCCACAGAAATAAGGGAAGCAAAGAGCTCCACGAAATATAGCTGTAACTCTGTGAGTGAAGTCACACATCACAAAGCAGTTTCTCAGAAAGCATCTTTCCAGTTTTTATCTGAGGATATTATCCTTTACACCTTAGTCTTCAAAGGGATGGGCTTCCAAATATCACTTTGCAAATTCCACCAGAGCAGTATTAATGAACGTCTTCTTGAGGGCAAAGAAACGCAGATGTAAATCTGTGAGATGAATTCACAGAACACAAAGCGGTTTCTCAGAAAGCTTCTTTCCAGTTTTTATCTGAGGATATTTTCTTTTTCACCGTAGCCCTCTATGGGCTTCCAAATATCCCTTTGCCAATTTCACAAGAACTGTCTTAGCGAAAGGCATCTTGAGGGGAAAGCTGTAACTCTGTGAAGATGATTTCACAGAACACAAAGAAGTTTCTCAGAAAGCTTCTTTCTCTTTGTTATCGGAGGATATTTCCTTTGGCCCTATAGTCTTCAAAGGGATCCGAAATATCTGTTCTCAGATTCCACAGAAATAAGGCTAGCAAAGAGATCCACGAAATACAGATGTAACTCTGTGAGATGAATTAACAGAACACTAAGCAGTTTCTCAGAAAGCTTCTTTCCAGATTTCATCTGAGGATATTTCCTTTTTCACCATAGCCCTCTATGGGCTTCCAAATATCACTTTGCCAATTCCACAAGAACTGTCTTAGCGAAAGGCTTCTTGAGGGGAAAGCTGTAACTCTGTGAGATGATTTCACAGAACACAAAGAAGTTTCTCAGAAAGCTTCTTTCTCTTTGTTATCGGAGGATATTTCCTTTGGCCCTATAGTCTTCAGGGATCCGAAATATCTGTTCTCAGATTCCACAGAAATAAGGCTAGCAAAGAGATCCACGAAATACAGATGTAACTCTGTGAGATGAATTAACAGAACACTAAGCAGTTTCTCAGAAAGCTTCTTTCCAGATTTCATCTGAGGATATTTCCTTTTTCACCATAGCCCTCTATGGGCTTCCAAATATCACTTTGCCAATTCCACAAGAACTGTCTTAGCGAAAGGCTTCTTGAGGGGAAAGCTGTAACTCTGTGAGATGATTTCACAGAACACAAAGAAGTTTCTCAGAAAGCTTCTTTCTCTTTTGTTATCGGAGGATATTTCCTTTGGCCCTATAGTCTTCAAAGGGATCCGAAATATCTGTTCTCAGATTCCACAGAAATAAGGCTAGCAAAGAGATCCACGAAATACAGATGTAACTCTGTGAGATGAATTAACAGAACACTAAGCAGTTTCTCAGAAAGCTTCTTTCCAGATTTCATCTGAGGATATTTCCTTTTTCACCATAGCCCTCTAAGGGCTTCCAAATATCACTTTGCCAATTCCACAAGAACTGTCTTAGCGAAAGGCTTCTTGAGGGGAAAGCTGTAACTCTGTGAGATGATTTCACAGAACACAAAGAAGTTTCTCAGAAAGCTTCTTTCTCTTTGTTATCGGAGGATATTTCCTTTGGCCCTATAGTCTTCAAAGGGATCCGAAATATCTGTTCTCAGATTCCACAGAAATAAGGCTAGCAAAGAGATCCACGAAATACAGATGTAACTCTGTGAGATGAATTAACAGAACACTAAGCAGTTTCTCAGAAAGCTTCTTTCCAGATTTCATCTGAGGATATTTCCTTTTTCACCATAGCCCTCTATGGGCTTCCAAATATCACTTTGCCAATTCCACAAGAACTGTCTTAGCGAAAGGCTTCTTGAGGGAAAGCTGTAACTCTGTGAGATGATTTCACAGAACACAAAGAAGTTTCTCAGAAAGCTTCTTTCTCTTTGTTATCGGAGGATATTTCCTTTGGCCCTATAGTCTTCAAAGGGATCCGAAATATCTGTTCTCAGATTCCACAGAAATAAGGCTAGCAAAGAGATCCACGAAATACAGATGTAACTCTGTGAGATGAATTAACAGAACACTAAGCAGTTTCTCAGAAAGCTTCTTTCCAGATTTCATCTGAGGATATTTCCTTTTTCACCATAGCCCTCTATGGGCTTCCAAATATCACTTTGCCAATTCCACAAGAACTGTCTTAGCGAAAGGCTTCTTGAGGGGAAAGCTGTAACTCTGTGAGATGATTTCACAGAACACAAAGAAGTTTCTCAGAAAGCTTCTTTCTCTTTGTTATCGGAGGATATTTCCTTTGGCCCTATAGTCTTCAAAGGGATCCGAAATATCTGTTCTCAGATTCCACAGAAATAAGGCTAGCAAAGAGATCCACGAAATACAGATGTAACTCTGTGAGATGAATTAACAGAACACTAAGCAGTTTCTCAGAAAGCTTCTTTCCAGATTTCATCTGAGGATATTTCCTTTTTCACCATAGCCCTCTATGGGCTTCCAAATATCACTTTGCCAATTCCACAAGAACTGTCTTAGCGAAAGGCTTCTTGAGGGGAAAGCTGTAACTCTGTGAGATGATTTCACAGAACACAAAGAAGTTTCTCAGAAAGCTTCTTTCTCTTTGTTATCGGAGGATATTTCCTTTGGCCCTATAGTCTTCAAAGGGATCCGAAATATCTGTTCTCAGATTCCACAGAAATAAGGCTAGCAAAGAGATCCACGAAATACAGATGTAACTCTGTGAGATGAATTAACAGAACACTAAGCAGTTTCTCAGAAAGCTTCTTTCCAGATTTCATCTGAGGATATTTCCTTTTTCACCATAGCCCTCTATGGGCTTCCAAATATCACTTTGCCAATTCCACAAGAACTGTCTTAGCGAAAGGCTTCTTGAGGGGAAAGCTGTAACTCTGTGAGATGATTTCACAGAACACAAAGAAGTTTCTCAGAAAGCTTCTTTCTCTTTGTTTCGGAGGATATTTCCTTTGGCCCTATAGTCTTCAAAGGGATCCGAAATATCTGTTCTCAGATTCCACAGAAATAAGGCTAGCAAAGAGATCCACGAAATACAGATGTAACTCTGTGAGATGAATTAACAGAACACTAAGCAGTTTCTCAGAAAGCTTCTTTCCAGATTTCATCTGAGGATATTTCCTTTTTCACCATAGCCCTCTATGGGCTTCCAAATATCACTTTGCCAATTCCACAAGAACTGTCTTAGCGAAAGGCTTCTTGAGGGGAAAGCTGTAACTCTGTGAGATGATTTCACAGAACACAAAGAAGTTTCTCAGAAAGCTTCTTTCTCTTTGTTATCGGAGGATATTTCCTTTGGCCCTATAGTCTTCAAAGGGATCCGAAATATCTGTTCTCAGATTCCACAGAAATAAGGCTAGCAAAGAGATCCACGAAATACAGATGTAACTCTGTGAGATGAATTAACAGAACACTAAGCAGTTTCTCAGAAAGCTTCTTTCCAGATTTCATCTGAGGATATTTCCTTTTTCACCATAGCCCTCTATGGGCTTCCAAATATCACTTTGCCAATTCCACAAGAACTGTCTTAGCGAAAGGCTTCTTGAGGGGAAAGCTGTAACTCTGTGAGATGATTTCACAGAACACAAAGAAGTTTCTCAGAAAGCTTCTTTCTCTTTGTTATCGGAGGATATTTCCTTTGGCCCTATAGTCTTCAAAGGGATCCGAAATATCTGTTCTCAGATTCCACAGAAATAAGGCTAGCAAAGAGATCCACGAAATACAGATGTAACTCTGTGAGATGAATTAACAGAACACTAAGCAGTTTCTCAGAAAGCTTCTTTCCAGATTTCATCTGAGGATATTTCCTTTTTCACCATAGCCCTCTATGGGCTTCCAAATATCACTTTGCCAATTCCACAAGAACTGTCTTAGCGAAAGGCTTCTTGAGGGGAAAGCTGTAACTCTGTGAGATGATTTCACAGAACACAAAGAAGTTTCTCAGAAAGCTTCTTTCTCTTTGTTATCGGAGGATATTTCCTTTGGCCCTATAGTCTTCAAAGGATCCGAAATATCTGTTCTCAGATTCCACAGAAATAAGGCTAGCAAAGAGATCCACGAAATACAGATGTAACTCTGTGAGATGAATTAACAGAACACTAAGCAGTTTCTCAGAAAGCTTCTTTCCAGATTTCATCTGAGGATATTTCCTTTTTCACCATAGCCCTCTATGGGCTTCCAAATATCACTTTGCCAATTCCACAAGAACTGTCTTAGCGAAAGGCTTCTTGAGGGGAAAGCTGTAACTCTGTGAGATGATTTCACAGAACACAAAGAAGTTTCTCAGAAAGCTTCTTTCTCTTTGTTATCGGAGGATATTTCCTTTGGCCCTATAGTCTTCAAAGGGATCCGAAATATCTGTTCTCAGATTCCACAGAAATAAGGCTAGCAAAGAGATCCACGAAATACAGATGTAACTCTGTGAGATGAATTAACAGAACACTAAGCAGTTTCTCAGAAAGCTTCTTTCCAGATTTCATCTGAGGATATTTCCTTTTTCACCATAGCCCTCTATGGGCTTCCAAATATCACTTTGCCAATTCCACAAGAACTGTCTTAGCGAAAGGCTTCTTGAGGGGAAAGCTGTAACTCTGTGAGATGATTTCACAGAACACAAAGAAGTTTCTCAGAAAGCTTCTTTCTCTTTGTTATCGGAGGATATTTCCTTTGGCCCTATAGTCTTCAAAGGGATCCGAAATATCTGTTCTCAGATTCCACAGAAATAAGGCTAGCAAAGAGATCCACGAAATACAGATGTAACTCTGTGAGATGAATTAACAGAACACTAAGCAGTTTCTCAGAAAGCTTCTTTCCAGATTTCATCTGAGGATATTTCCTTTTTCACCATAGCCCTCTATGGGCTTCCAAATATCACTTTGCCAATTCCACAAGAACTGTCTTAGCGAAGGCTTCTTGAGGGGAAAGCTGTAACTCTGTGAGATGATTTCACAGAACACAAAGAAGTTTCTCAGAAAGCTTCTTTCTCTTTGTTATCGGAGGATATTTCCTTTGGCCCTATAGTCTTCAAAGGGATCCGAAATATCTGTTCTCAGATTCCACAGAAATAAGGCTAGCAAAGAGATCCACGAAATACAGATGTAACTCTGTGAGATGAATTAACAGAACACTAAGCAGTTTCTCAGAAAGCTTCTTTCCAGATTTCATCTGAGGATATTTCCTTTTTCACCATAGCCCTCTATGGGCTTCCAAATATCACTTTGCCAATTCCACAAGAACTGTCTTAGCGAAAGGCTTCTTGAGGGGAAAGCTGTAACTCTGTGAGATGATTTCACAGAACACAAAGAAGTTTCTCAGAAAGCTTCTTTCTCTTTGTTATCGGAGGATATTTCCTTTGGCCCTATAGTCTTCAAAGGGATCCGAAATATCTGTTCTCAGATTCCACAGAATAAGGCTAGCAAAGAGATCCACGAAATACAGATGTAACTCTGTGAGATGAATTAACAGAACACTAAGCAGTTTCTCAGAAAGCTTCTTTCCAGATTTCATCTGAGGATATTTCCTTTTTCACCATAGCCCTCTATGGGCTTCCAAATATCACTTTGCCAATTCCACAAGAACTGTCTTAGCGAAAGGCTTCTTGAGGGAAAGCTGTAACTCTGTGAGATGATTTCACAGAACACAAAGAAGTTTCTCAGAAAGCTTCTTTCTCTTTGTTATCGGAGTATTTTTCCTTTGGCCCTATAGTCTTCAAAGGGATCCGAAATATCTGTTCTCAGATTCCACAGAAATAAGGCTAGCAAAGAGATCCACGAAATACAGATGTAACTCTGTGAGATGAATTAACAGAACACTAAGCAGTTTCTCAGAAAGCTTCTTTCCAGATTTCATCTGAGGATATTTCCTTTTTCACCATAGCCCTCTATGGGCTTCCAAATATCACTTGCCAATTCCACAAGAACTGTCTTAGCGAAAGGCTTCTTGAGGGGAAAGCTGTAACTCTGTGAGATGATTTCACAGAACACAAAGAAGTTTCTCAGAAAGCTTCTTTCTCTTTGTTATCGGAGGATATTTCCTTTGGCCCTATAGTCTTCAAAGGGATCCGAAATATCTGTTCTCAGATTCCACAGAAATAAGGCTAGCAAAGAGATCCACGAAATACAGATGTAACTCTGTGAGATGAATTAACAGAACACTAAGCAGTTTCTCAGAAAGCTTCTTTCCAGATTTCATCTGAGGATATTTCCTTTTTCACCATAGCCCTCTATGGGCTTCCAAATATCACTTTGCCAATTCCACAAGAACTGTCTTAGCGAAAGGCTTCTTGAGGGAAAAGCTGTAACTCTGTGAGATGATTTCACAGAACACAAAGAAGTTTCTCAGAAAGCTTCTTTCTCTTTGTTATCGGAGGATATTTCCTTTGGCCCTATAGTCTTCAAAGGGATCCGAAATATCTGTTCTCAGATTCCACAGAAATAAGGCTAGCAAAGAGATCCACGAAATACAGATGTAACTCTGTGAGATGAATTAACAGAACACTAAGCAGTTTCTCAGAAAGCTTCTTTCCAGATTTCATCTGAGGATATTTCCTTTTTCACCATAGCCCTCTATGGGCTTCCAAATATCACTTTGCCAATTCCACAAGAACTGTCTTAGCGAAAGGCTTCTTGAGGGGAAAGCTGTAACTCTGTGAGATGATTTCACAGAACACAAAGAAGTTTCTCAGAAAGCTTCTTTCTCTTTGTTATCGGAGGATATTTCCTTTGGCCCTATAGTCTTCAAAGGGATCCGAAATATCTGTTCTCAGATTCCACAGAAATAAGGCTAGCAAAGAGATCCACGAAATACAGATGTAACTCTGTGAGATGAATTAACACAAACACTAAGCAGTTTCTCAGAAAGCTTCTTTCCAGATTTCATCTGAGGATATTTCCTTTTTCACCATAGCCCTCTATGGGCTTCCAAATATCACTTTGCCAATTCCACAAGAACTGTCTTAGCGAAAGGCTTCTTGAGGGGAAAGCTGTAACTCTGTGAGATGATTTCACAGAACACAAAGAAGTTTCTCAGAAAGCTTCTTTCTCTTTGTTATCGGAGGATATTTCCTTTGGCCCTATAGTCTTCAAAGGGATCCGAAATATCTGTTCTCAGATTCCACAGAAATAAGGCTAGCAAAGAGATCCACGAAATACAGATGTAACTCTGTGAGATGAATTAACAGAACACTAAGCAGTTTCTCAGAAAGCTTCTTTCCAGATTTCATCTGAGGATATTTCCTTTTTCACCATAGCCCTCTATGGGCTTCCAAATATCACTTTGCCAATTCCACAAGAACTGTCTTAGCGAAAGGCTTCTTGAGGGAAAAGCTGTAACTCTGTGAGATGATTTCACAGAACACAAAGAAGTTTCTCAGAAAGCTTCTTTCTCTTTGTTATCGGAGGAGGATATTTCCTTTGGCCCTATAGTCTTCAAAGGGATCCGAAATATCTGTTCTCAGATTCCACAGAAATAAGGCTAGCAAAGAGATCCACGAAATACAGATGTAACTCTGTGAGATGAATTAACAGAACACTAAGCAGTTTCTCAGAAAGCTTCTTTCCAGATTTCATCTGAGGATATTTCCTTTTTCACCATAGCCCTCTATGGGCTTCCAAATATCACTTTGCCAATTCCACAAGAACTGTCTTAGCGAAAGGCTTCTTGAGGGGAAAGCTGTAACTCTGTGAGATGATTTCACAGAACACAAAGAAGTTTCTCAGAAAGCTTCTTTCTCTTTGTTATCGGAGGATATTTCCTTTGGCCCTATAGTCTTCAAAGGGATCCGAAATATCTGTTCTCAGATTCCACAGAAATAAGGCTAGCAAAGAGATCCACGAAATACAGATGTAACTCTGTGAGATGAATTAACAGAACACTAAGCAGTTTCTCAGAAAGCTTCTTTCAGATTTCATCTGAGGATATTTCCTTTTTCACCATAGCCCTCTATGGGCTTCCAAATATCACTTTGCCAATTCCACAAGAACTGTCTTAGCGAAAGGCTTCTTGAGGGGAAAGCTGTAACTCTGTGAGATGATTTCACAGAACACAAAGAAGTTTCTCAGAAAGCTTCTTTCTCTTTGTTATCGGAGGATATTTCCTTTGGCCCTATAGTCTTCAAAGGGATCCGAAATATCTGTTCTCAGATTCCACAGAAATAAGGCTAGCAAAGAGATCCACGAAATACAGATGTAACTCTGTGAGATGAATTAACAGAACACTAAGCAGTTTCTCAGAAAGCTTCTTTCCAGATTTCATCTGAGGATATTTCCTTTTTCACCATAGCCCTCTATGGGCTTCCAAATATCACTTTGCCAATTCCACAAGAACTGTCTTAGCGAAAGGCTTCTTGAGGGGAAAGCTGTAACTCTGTGAGATGATTTCACAGAACACAAAGAAGTTTCTCAGAAAGCTTCTTTCTCTTTGTTATCGGAGGATATTTCCTTTGGCCCTATAGTCTTCAAAGGGATCCGAAATATCTGTTCTCAGATTCCACAGAAATAAGGCTAGCAAAGAGATCCACGAAATACAGATGTAACTCTGTGAGATGAATTAACAGAACACTAAGCAGTTTCTCAGAAAGCTTCTTTCCAGATTTCATCTGAGGATATTTCCTTTTTCACCATAGCCCTCTATGGGCTTCCAAATATCACTTTGCCAATTCCACAAGAACTGTCTTAGCGAAAGGCTTCTTGAGGGGAAAGCTGTAACTCTGTGAGATGATTTCACAGAACACAAAGAAGTTTCTCAGAAAGCTTCTTTCTCTTTGTTATCGGAGGATATTTCCTTTGGCCCTATAGTCTTCAAAGGGATCCGAAATATCTGTTCTCAGATTCCACAGAAATAAGGCTAGCAAAGAGATCCACGAAATACAGATGTAACTCTGTGAGATGAATTAACAGAACACTAAGCAGTTTCTCAGAAAGCTTCTTTCCAGATTTCATCTGAGGATATTTCCTTTTTCACCATAGCCCTCTATGGGCTTCCAAATATCACTTTGCCAATTCCACAAGAACTGTCTTAGCGAAAGGCTTCTTGAGGGGAAAGCTGTAACTCTGTGAGATGATTTCACAGAACACAAAGAAGTTTCTCAGAAAGCTTCTTTCTCTTTGTTATCGGAGGATATTTCCTTTGGCCCTATAGTCTTCAAAGGGATCCGAAATATCTGTTCTCAGATTCCACAGAAATAAGGCTAGCAAAGAGATCCACGAAATACAGATGTAACTCTGTGAGATGAATTAACAGAACACTAAGCAGTTTCTCAGAAAGCTTCTTTCCAGATTTCATCTGAGGATATTTCCTTTTTCACCATAGCCCTCTATGGGCTTCCAAATATCACTTTGCCAATTCCACAAGAACTGTCTTAGCGAAAGGCTTCTTGAGGGGAAAGCGTAACTCTGTGAGATGATTTCACAGAACACAAAGAAGTTTCTCAGAAAGCTTCTTTCTCTTTGTTATCGGAGGATATTTCCTTTGGCCCTATAGTCTTCAAAGGGATCCGAAATATCTGTTCTCAGATTCCACAGAAATAAGGCTAGCAAAGAGATCCACGAAATACAGATGTAACTCTGTGAGATGAATTAACAGAACACTAAGCAGTTTCTCAGAAAGCTTCTTTCCAGATTTCATCTGAGGATATTTCCTTTTTCACCATAGCCCTCTATGGGCTTCCAAATATCACTTTGCCAATTCCACAAGAACTGTCTTAGCGAAAGGCTTCTTGAGGGGAAAGCTGTAACTCTGTGAGATGATTTCACAGAACACAAAGAAGTTTCTCAGAAAGCTTCTTTCTCTTTGTTATCGGAGGATATTTCCTTTGGCCCTATAGTCTTCAAAGGGATCCGAAATATCTGTTCTCAGATTCCACAGAAATAAGGCTAGCAAAGAGATCCACGAAATACAGATGTAACTCTGTGAGATGAATTAACAGAACACTAAGCAGTTTCTCAGAAAGCTTCTTTCCAGATTTCATCTGAGGATATTTCCTTTTTCACCATAGCCCTCTATGGGCTTCCAAATATCACTTTGCCAATTCCACAAGAACTGTCTTAGCGAAAGGCTTCTTGAGGGGAAAGCTGTAACTCTGTGAGATGATTTCACAGAACACAAAGAAGTTTCTCAGAAAGCTTCTTTCTCTTTGTTATCGGAGGATATTTCCTTTGGCCCTATAGTCTTCAAAGGGATCCGAAATATCTGTTCTCAGATTCCACAGAAATAAGGCTAGCAAAGAGATCCACGAAATACAGATGTAACTCTGTGAGATGAATTAACAGAACACTAAGCAGTTTCTCAGAAAGCTTCTTTCCAGATTTCATCTGAGGATATTTCCTTTTTCACCATAGCCCTCTATGGGCTTCCAAATATCACTTTGCCAATTCCACAAGAACTGTCTTAGCGAAAGGCTTCTTGAGGGGGAAAGCTGTAACTCTGTGAGATGATTTCACAGAACACAAAGAAGTTTCTCAGAAAGCTTCTTTCTCTTTGTTATCGGAGGATATTTCCTTTGGCCCTATAGTCTTCAAAGGGATCCGAAATATCTGTTCTCAGATTCCACAGAAATAAGGCTAGCAAAGAGATCCACGAAATACAGATGTAACTCTGTGAGATGAATTAACAGAACACTAAGCAGTTTCTCAGAAAGCTTCTTTCCAGATTTCATCTGAGGATATTTCCTTTTTCACCATAGCCCTCTATGGGCTTCCAAATATCACTTTGCCAATTCCACAAGAACTGTCTTAGCGAAAGGCTTCTTGAGGGGAAAGCTGTAACTCTGTGAGATGATTTCACAGAACACAAAGAAGTTTCTCAGAAAGCTTCTTTCTCTTTGTTATCGGAGGATATTTCCTTTGGCCCTATAGTCTTCAAAGGGATCCGAAATATCTGTTCTCAGATTCCACAGAAATAAGGCTAGCAAAGAGATCCACGAAATACAGATGTAACTCTGTGAGATGAATTAACAGAACACTAAGCAGTTTCTCAGAAAGCTTCTTTCCAGATTTCATCTGAGGATATTTCCTTTTTCACCATAGCCCTCTATGGGCTTCCAAATATCACTTTGCCAATTCCACAAGAACTGTCTTAGCGAAAGGCTTCTTGAGGGGAAAGCTGTAACTCTGTGAGATGATTTCACAGAACACAAAGAAGTTTCTCAGAAAGCTTCTTTCTCTTTGTTATCGGAGGATATTTCCTTTGGCCCTATAGTCTTCAAAGGGATCCGAAATATCTGTTCTCAGATTCCACAGAAATAAGGCTAGCAAAGAGATCCACGAAATACAGATGTAACTCTGTGAGATGAATTAACAGAACACTAAGCAGTTTCTCAGAAAGCTTCTTTCCAGATTTCATCTGAGGATATTTCCTTTTTCACCATAGCCCTCTATGGGCTTCCAAATATCACTTTGCCAATTCCACAAGAACTGTCTTAGCGAAAGGCTTCTTGAGGGGAAAGCTGTAACTCTGTGAGATGATTTCACAGAACACAAAGAAGTTTCTCAGAAAGCTTCTTTCTCTTTGTTATCGGAGGATATATTTCCTTTGGCCCTATAGTCTTCAAAGGGATCCGAAATATCTGTTCTCAGATTCCACAGAAATAAGGCTAGCAAAGAGATCCACGAAATACAGATGTAACTCTGTGAGATGAATTAACAGAACACTAAGCAGTTTCTCAGAAAGCTTCTTTCCAGATTTCATCTGAGGATATTTCCTTTTTCACCATAGCCCTCTATGGGCTTCCAAATATCACTTTGCCAATTCCACAAGAACTGTCTTAGCGAAAGGCTTCTTGAGGGGAAAGCTGTAACTCTGTGAGATGATTTCACAGAACACAAAGAAGTTTCTCAGAAAGCTTCTTTCTCTTTGTTATCGGAGGATATTTCCTTTGGCCCTATAGTCTTCAAAGGGATCCGAAATATCTGTTCTCAGATTCCACAGAAATAAGGCTAGCAAAGAGATCCACGAAATACAGATGTAACTCTGTGAGATGAATTAACAGAACACTAAGCAGTTTCTCAGAAAGCTTCTTTCCAGATTTCATCTGAGGATATTTCCTTTTTCACCATAGCCCTCTATGGGCTTCCAAATATCACTTTGCCAATTCCACAAGAACTGTCTTAGCGAAAGGCTTCTTGAGGGGAAAGCTGTAACTCTGTGAGATGATTTCACAGAACACAAAGAAGTTTCTCAGAAAGCTTCTTTCTCTTTGTTATCGGAGGATATTTCCTTTGGCCCTATAGTCTTCAAAGGGATCCGAAATATCTGTTCTCAGATTCCACAGAAATAAGGCTAGCAAAGAGATCCACGAAATACAGATGTAACTCTGTGAGATGAATTAACAGAACACTAAGCAGTTTCTCAGAAAGCTTCTTTCCAGATTTCATCTGAGGATATTTTTCCTTTTTCACCATAGCCCTCTATGGGCTTCCAAATATCACTTTGCCAATTCCACAAGAACTGTCTTAGCGAAAGGCTTCTTGAGGGGAAAGCTGTAACTCTGTGAGATGATTTCACAGAACACAAAGAAGTTTCTCAGAAAGCTTCTTTCTCTTTGTTATCGGAGGATATTTCCTTTGGCCCTATAGTCTTCAAAGGGATCCGAAATATCTGTTCTCAGATTCCACAGAAATAAGGCTAGCAAAGAGATCCACGAAATACAGATGTAACTCTGTGAGATGAATTAACAGAACACTAAGCAGTTTCTCAGAAAGCTTCTTTCCAGATTTCATCTGAGGATATTTCCTTTTTCACCATAGCCCTCTATGGGCTTCCAAATATCACTTTGCCAATTCCACAAGAACTGTCTTAGCGAAAGGCTTCTTGAGGGAAAGCTGTAACTCTGTGAGATGATTTCACAGAACACAAAGAAGTTTCTCAGAAAAGCTTCTTTCTCTTTGTTATCGGAGGATATTTCCTTTGGCCCTATAGTCTTCAAAGGGATCCGAAATATCTGTTCTCAGATTCCACAGAAATAAGGCTAGCAAGAGATCCACGAAATACAGATGTAACTCTGTGAGATGAATTAACAGAACACTAAGCAGTTTCTCAGAAAGCTTCTTTCCAGATTTCATCTGAGGATATTTCCTTTTTCACCATAGCCCTCTATGGGCTTCCAAATATCACTTTGCCAATTCCACAAGAACTGTCTTAGCGAAAGGCTTCTTGAGGGGAAAGCTGTAACTCTGTGAGATGATTTCACAGAACACAAAGAAGTTTCTCAGAAAGCTTCTTTCTCTTTGTTATCGGAGGATATTTCCTTTGGCCCTATAGTCTTCAAAGGGATCCGAAATATCTGTTCTCAGATTCCACAGAAATAAGGCTAGCAAAGAGATCCACGAAATACAGATGTAACTCTGTGAGATGAATTAACAGAACACTAAGCAGTTTCTCAGAAAGCTTCTTTCCAGATTTCATCTGAGGATATTTCCTTTTTCACCATAGCCCTCTATGGGCTTCCAAATATCACTTTGCCAATTCCACAAGAACTGTCTTAGCGAAAGGCTTCTTGAGGGGAAAGCTGTAACTCTGTGAGATGATTTCACAGAACACAAAGAAGTTTCTCAGAAAGCTTCTTTCTCTTTGTTATCGGAGGATATTTCCTTTGGCCCTATAGTCTTCAAAGGGATCCGAAATATCTGTTCTCAGATTCCACAGAAATAAGGCTAGCAAAGAGATCCACGAAATACAGATGTAACTCTGTGAGATGAATTAACAGAACACTAAGCAGTTTCTCAGAAAGCTTCTTTCCAGATTTCATCTGAGGATATTTCCTTTTTCACCATAGCCCTCTATGGGCTTCCAAATATCACTTTGCCAATTCCACAAGAACTGTCTTAGCGAAAGGCTTCTTGAGGGGAAAGCTGTAACTCTGTGAGATGATTTCACAGAACACAAAGAAGTTTCTCAGAAAGCTTCTTTCTCTTTGTTATCGGAGGATATTTCCTTTGGCCCTATAGTCTTCAAAGGGATCCGAAATATCTGTTCTCAGATTCCACAGAAATAAGGCTAGCAAAGAGATCCACGAAATACAGATGTAACTCTGTGAGATGAATTAACAGAACACTAAGCAGTTTCTCAGAAAGCTTCTTTCCAGATTTCATCTGAGGATATTTCCTTTTTCACCATAGCCCTCTATGGGCTTCCAAATATCACTTTGCCAATTCCACAAGAACTGTCTTAGCGAAAGGCTTCTTGAGGGGAAAGCTGTAACTCTGTGAGATGATTTCACAGAACACAAAGAAGTTTCTCAGAAAGCTTCTTTCTCTTTGTTATCGGAGGATATTTCCTTTGGCCCTATAGTCTTCAAAGGGATCCGAAATATCTGTTCTCAGATTCCACAGAAATAAGGCTAGCAAAGAGATCCACGAAATACAGATGTAACTCTGTGAGATGAATTAACAGAACACTAAGCAGTTTTCTCAGAAAGCTTCTTTCCAGATTTCATCTGAGGATATTTCCTTTTTCACCATAGCCTCTATGGGCTTCCAAATATCACTTTGCCAATTCCACAAGAACTGTCTTAGCGAAAGGCTTCTTGAGGGGAAAGCTGTAACTCTGTGAGATGATTTCACAGAACACAAAGAAGTTTCTCAGAAAGCTTCTTTCTCTTTGTTATCGGAGGATATTTCCTTTGGCCCTATAGTCTTCAAAGGGATCCGAAATATCTGTTCTCAGATTCCACAGAAATAAGGCTAGCAAAGAGATCCACGAAATACAGATGTAACTCTGTGAGATGAATTAACAGAACACTAAGCAGTTTCTCAGAAAGCTTCTTTCCAGATTTCATCTGAGGATATTTCCTTTTTCACCATAGCCCTCTATGGGCTTCCAAATATCACTTTGCCAATTCCACAAGAACTGTCTTAGCGAAAGGCTTCTTGAGGGGAAAGCTGTAACTCTGTGAGATGATTTCACAGAACACAAAGAAGTTTCTCAGAAAGCTTCTTTCTCTTTGTTATCGGAGGATATTTCTTTGGCCCTATAGTCTTCAAAGGGATCCGAAATATCTGTTCTCAGATTCCACAGAAATAAGGCTAGCAAAGAGATCCACGAAATACAGGTGTAACTCTGTGAGATGAATTAACAGAACACTAAGCAGTTTCTCAGAAAGCTTCTTTCCAGATTTCATCTGAGGATATTTCCTTTTTCACCATAGCCCTCTATGGGCTTCCAAATATCACTTTGCCAATTCCACAAGAACTGTCTTAGCGAAAGGCTTCTTGAGGGGAAAGCTGTAACTCTGTGAGATGATTTCACAGAACACAAAGAAGTTTCTCAGAAAGCTTCTTTCTCTTTGTTATCGGAGGATATTTCCTTTGGCCCTATAGTCTTCAAAGGGATCCGAAATATCTGTTCTCAGATTCCACAGAAATAAGGCTAGCAAAGAGATCCACGAAATACAGATGTAACTCTGTGAGATGAATTAACAGAACACTAAGCAGTTTCTCAGAAAGCTTCTTTCCAGATTTCATCTGAGGATATTTCCTTTTTCACC
Source organism: Macaca thibetana thibetana (assembly GCF_024542745.1). Classification (NCBI taxonomy): domain Eukaryota; kingdom Metazoa; phylum Chordata; class Mammalia; order Primates; family Cercopithecidae; genus Macaca; species Macaca thibetana. Next base: position 119,282,179 of record NC_065581.1, on the reverse strand, counting down.
ATAGCCCTCTATGGGCTTCCAAATATCACTTTGCCAATTCCACAAGAACTGTCTTAGCGAAAGGCTTCTTGAGGGGAAAGCTGTAACTCTGTGAGATGATTTCACAGAACACAAAGAAGTTTCTCAGAAAGCTTCTTTCTCTTTGTTATCGGAGGATATTTCCTTTGGCCCTATAGTCTTCAAAGGGATCCGAAATATCTGTTCTCAGATTCCACAGAAATAAGGCTAGCAAAGAGATCCACGAAATACAGATGTAACTCTGTGAGATGAATTAACAGAACACTAAGCAGTTTCTCAGAAAGCTTCTTTCCAGATTTCATCTGAGGATATTTCCTTTTTCACCATAGCCCTCTATGGGCTTCCAAATATCACTTTGCCAATTCCACAAGAACTGTCTTAGCGAAAGGCTTCTTGAGGGGAAAGCTGTAACTCTGTGAGATGATTTCACAGAACACAAAGAAGTTTCTCAGAAAGCTTCTTTCTCTTTGTTATCGGAGGATATTTCCTTTGGCCCTATAGTCTTCAAAGGGATCCGAAATATCTGTTCTCAGATTCCACAGAAATAAGGCTAGCAAAGAGATCCACGAAATACAGATGTAACTCTGTGAGATGAATTAACAGAACACTAAGCAGTTTCTCAGAAAGCTTCTTTCCAGATTTCATCTGAGGATATTTCCTTTTTCACCATAGCCCTCTATGGGCTTCCAAATATCACTTTGCCAATTCCACAAGAACTGTCTTAGCGAAAGGCTTCTTGAGGGGAAAGCTGTAACTCTGTGAGATGATTTCACAGAACACAAAGAAGTTTCTCAGAAAGCTTCTTTCTCTTTGTTATCGGAGGATATTTCCTTTGGCCCTATAGTCTTCAAAGGGATCCGAAATATCTGTTCTCAGATTCCACAGAAATAAGGCTAGCAAAGAGATCCACGAAATACAGATGTAACTCTGTGAGATGAATTAACAGAACACTAAAGCAGTTTCTCAGAAAGCTTCTTTCCAGATTTCATCTGAGGATATTTCCTTTTTCACCATAGCCCTCTATGGGCTTCCAAAATATCACTTTGCCAATTCCACAAGAACTGTCTTAGCGAAAGGCTTCTTGAGGGGAAAGCTGTAACTCTGTGAGATGATTTCACAGAACACAAAGAAGTTTCTCAGAAAGCTTCTTTCTCTTTGTTATCGGAGGATATTTCCTTTGGCCCTATAGTCTTCAAAGGGATCCGAAATATCTGTTCTCAGATTCCACAGAAATAAGGCTAGCAAAGAGATCCACGAAATACAGATGTAACTCTGTGAGATGAATTAACAGAACACTAAGCAGTTTCTCAGAAAGCTTCTTTCCAGATTTCATCTGAGGATATTTCCTTTTTCACCATAGCCCTCTATGGGCTTCCAAATATCACTTTGCCAATTCCACAAGAACTGTCTTAGCGAAAGGCTTCTTGAGGGGAAAGCTGTAACTCTGTGAGATGATTTCACAGAACACAAAGAAGTTTCTCAGAAAGCTTCTTTCTCTTTGTTATCGGAGGATATTTCCTTTGGCCCTATAGTCTTCAAAGGGATCCGAAATATCTGTTCTCAGATTCCACAGAAATAAGGCTAGCAAAGAGATCCACGAAAATACAGATGTAACTCTGTGAGATGAATTAACAGAACACTAAGCAGTTTCTCAGAAAGCTTCTTTCCAGATTTCATCTGAGGATATTTCCTTTTTCACCATAGCCCTCTATGGGCTTCCAAATATCACTTTGCCAATTCCACAAGAACTGTCTTAGCGAAAGGCTTCTTGAGGGGAAAGCTGTAACTCTGTGAGATGATTTCACAGAACACAAAGAAGTTTCTCAGAAAGCTTCTTTCTCTTTGTTATCGGAGGATATTTCCTTTGGCCCTATAGTCTTCAAAGGGATCCGAAATATCTGTTCTCAGATTCCACAGAAATAAGGCTAGCAAAGAGATCCACGAAATACAGATGTAACTCTGTGAGATGAATTAACAGAACACTAAGCAGTTTCTCAGAAAGCTTCTTTCCAGATTTCATCTGAGGATATTTCCTTTTTCACCATAGCCCTCTATGGGCTTCCAAATATCACTTTGCCAATTCCACAAGAACTGTCTTAGCGAAAGGCTTCTTGAGGGGAAAGCTGTAACTCTGTGAGATGATTTCACAGAACACAAAGAAGTTTCTCAGAAAGCTTCTTTCTCTTTGTTATCGGAGGATATTTCCTTTGGCCCTATAGTCTTCAAAGGGATCCGAAATATCTGTTCTCAGATTCCACAGAAATAAGGCTAGCAAAGAGATCCACGAAATACAGATGTAACTCTGTGAGATGAATTAACAGAACACTAAGCAGTTTCTCAGAAAGCTTCTTTCCAGATTTCATCTGAGGATATTTCCTTTTTCACCATAGCCCTCTATGGGCTTCCAAATATCACTTTGCCAATTCCACAAGAACTGTCTTAGCGAAAGGCTTCTTGAGGGGAAAGCTGTAACTCTGTGAGATGATTTCACAGAACACAAAGAAGTTTCTCAGAAAGCTTCTTTCTCTTTGTTATCGGAGGATATTTCCTTTGGCCCTATAGTCTTCAAAGGGATCCGAAATATCTGTTCTCAGATTCCACAGAAATAAGGCTAGCAAAGAGATCCACGAAATACAGATGTAACTCTGTGAGATGAATTAACAGAACACTAAGCAGTTTCTCAGAAAGCTTCTTTCCAGATTTCATCTGAGGATATTTCCTTTTTCACCATAGCCCTCTATGGGCTTCCAAATATCACTTTGCCAATTCCACAAGAACTGTCTTAGCGAAAGGCTTCTTGAGGGGAAAGCTGTAACTCTGTGAGATGATTTCACAGAACACAAAGAAGTTTCTCAGAAAGCTTCTTTCTCTTTGTTATCGGAGGATATTTCCTTTGGCCCTATAGTCTTCAAAGGGATCCGAAATATCTGTTCTCAGATTCCACAGAAATAGGCTAGCAAAGAGATCCACGAAATACAGATGTAACTCTGTGAGATGAATTAACAGAACACTAAGCAGTTTCTCAGAAAGCTTCTTTCCAGATTTCATCTGAGGATATTTCCTTTTTCACCATAGCCCTCTATGGGCTTCCAAATATCACTTTGCCAATTCCACAAGAACTGTCTTAGCGAAAGGCTTCTTGAGGGGAAAGCTGTAACTCTGTGAGATGATTTCACAGAACACAAAGAAGTTTCTCAGAAAGCTTCTTTCTCTTTGTTATCGGAGGATATTTCCTTTGGCCCTATAGTCTTCAAAGGGATCCGAAATATCTGTTCTCAGATTCCACAGAAATAAGGCTAGCAAAGAGATCCACGAAATACAGATGTAACTCTGTGAGATGAAATTAACAGAACACTAAGCAGTTTCTCAGAAAGCTTCTTTCCAGATTTCATCTGAGGATATTTCCTTTTTCACCATACCCCTCTATGGGCTTCCAAATATCACTTTGCCAATTCCACAAGAACTGTCTTAGCGAAAGGCTTCTTGAGGGGAAAGCTGTAACTCTGTGAGATGATTTCACAGAACACAAAGAAGTTTCTCAGAAAGCTTCTTTCTCTTTGTTATCGGAGGATATTTCCTTTGGCCCTATAGTCTTCAAAGGGATCCGAAATATCTGTTCTCAGATTCCACAGAAATAAGGCTAGCAAAGAGATCCACGAAATACAGATGTAACTCTGTGAGATGAATTAACAGAACACTAAGCAGTTTCTCAGAAAGCTTCTTTCCAGATTTCATCTGAGGATATTTCCTTTTTCACCATAGCCCTCTATGGGCTTCCAAATATCACTTTGCCAATTCCACAAGAACTGTCTTAGCGAAAGGCTTCTTGAGGGGAAAGCTGTAACTCTGTGAGATGATTTCACAGAACACAAAGAAGTTTCTCAGAAAGCTTCTTTCTCTTTGTTATCGGAGGATATTTCCTTTGGCCCTATAGTCTTCAAAGGGATCCGAAATATCTGTCTCAGATTCCACAGAAATAAGGCTAGCAAAGAGATCCACGAAATACAGATGTAACTCTGTGAGATGAATTAACAGAACACTAAGCAGTTTCTCAGAAAGCTTCTTTCCAGATTTCATCTGAGGATATTTCCTTTTTCACCATAGCCCTCTATGGGCTTCCAAATATCACTTTGCCAATTCCACAAGAACTGTCTTAGCGAAAGGCTTCTTGAGGGGAAAGCTGTAACTCTGTGAGATGATTTCACAGAACACAAAGAAGTTTCTCAGAAAGCTTCTTTCTCTTTGTTATCGGAGGATATTTCCTTTGGCCCTATAGTCTTCAAAGGGATCCGAAATATCTGTTCTCAGATTCCACAGAAATAAGGCTAGCAAAGAGATCCACGAAATACAGATGTAACTCTGTGAGATGAATTAACAGAACACTAAGCAGTTTCTCAGAAAGCTTCTTTCCAGATTTCATCTGAGGATATTTCCTTTTTCACCATAGCCCTCTATGGCTTCCAAATATCACTTTTGCCAATTCCACAAGAACTGTCTTAGCGAAAGGCTTCTTGAGGGGAAAGCTGTAACTCTGTGAGATGATTTCACAGAACACAAAGAAGTTTCTCAGAAAGCTTCTTTCTCTTTGTTATCGGAGGATATTTCCTTTGGCCCTATAGTCTTCAAAGGGATCCGAAATATCTGTTCTCAGATTCCACAGAAATAAGGCTAGCAAAGAGATCCACGAAATACAGATGTAACTCTGTGAGATGAATTAACAGAACACTAAGCAGTTTCTCAGAAAGCTTCTTTCCAGATTTCATCTGAGGATATTTCCTTTTTCACCATAGCCCTCTATGGGCTTCCAAATATCACTTTGCCAATTCCACAAGAACTGTCTTAGCGAAAGGCTTCTTGAGGGGAAAGCTGTAACTCTGTGAGATGATTTCACAGAACACAAAGAAGTTTCTCAGAAAGCTTCTTTCTCTTTGTTATCGGAGGATATTTCCTTTGGCCCTATAGTCTTCAAAGGGATCCGAAATATCTGTTCTCAGATTCCACAGAAATAAGGCTAGCAAAGAGATCCACGAAATACAGATGTAACTCTGTGAGATGAATTAACAGAACACTAAGCAGTTTCTCAGAAAGCTTCTTTCCAGATTTCATCTGAGGATATTTCCTTTTTCACCATAGCCCTCTATGGGCTTCCAAATATCACTTTGCCAATTCCACAAGAACTGTCTTAGCGAAAGGCTTCTTGAGGGGAAAGCTGTAACTCTGTGAGATGATTTCACAGAACACAAAGAAGTTTCTCAGAAAGCTTCTTTCTCTTTGTTATCGGAGGATATTTCCTTTGGCCCTATAGTCTTCAAAGGGATCCGAAATATCTGTTCTCAGATTCCACAGAAATAAGGCTAGCAAAGAGATCCACGAAATACAGATGTAACTCTGTGAGATGAATTAACAGAACACTAAGCAGTTTCTCAGAAAGCTTCTTTCCAGATTTCATCTGAGGATATTTCCTTTTTCACCATAGCCCTCTATGGGCTTCCAAATATCACTTTGCCAATTCCACAAGAACTGTCTTAGCGAAAGGCTTCTTGAGGGGAAAGCTGTAACTCTGTGAGATGATTTCACAGAACACAAAGAAGTTTCTCAGAAAGCTTCTTTCTCTTTGTTATCGGAGGATATTTTCCTTGGCCCTATAGTCTTCAAAGGGATCCGAAATATCTGTTCTCAGATTCCACAGAAATAAGGCTAGCAAAGAGATCCACGAAATACAGATGTAACTCTGTGAGATGAATTAACAGAACACTAAGCAGTTTCTCAGAAAGCTTCTTTCCAGATTTCATCTGAGGATATTTCCTTTTTCACCATAGCCCTCTATGGGCTTCCAAATATCACTTTGCCAATTCCACAAGAACTGTCTTAGCGAAAGGCTTCTTGAGGGGAAAGCTGTAACTCTGTGAGATGATTTCACAGAACACAAAGAAGTTTCTCAGAAAGCTTCTTTCTCTTTGTTATCGAGGATATTTCCTTTGGCCCTATAGTCTTCAAAGGGATCCGAAATATCTGTTCTCAGATTCCACAGAAATAAGGCTAGCAAAGAGATCCACGAAATACAGATGTAACTCTGTGAGATGAATTAACAGAACACTAAGCAGTTTCTCAGAAAGCTTCTTTCCAGATTTCATCTGAGGATATTTCCTTTTTCACCATAGCCCTCTATGGGTTTCCAAATATCACTTTGCCAATTCCACAAGAACTGTCTTAGCGAAAGGCTTCTTGAGGGGAAAGCTGTAACTCTGTGAGATGATTTCACAGAACACAAAGAAGTTTCTCAGAAAGCTTCTTTCTCTTTGTTATCGGAGGATATTTCCTTTGGCCCTATAGTCTTCAAAGGGATCCGAAATATCTGTTCTCAGATTCCACAGAAATAAGGCTAGCAAAGAGATCCACGAAATACAGATGTAACTCTGTGAGATGAATTAACAGAACACTAAGCAGTTTCTCAGAAAGCTTCTTTCCAGATTTCATCTGAGGATATTTCCTTTTTCACCATAGCCCTCTATGGGCTTCCAAATATCACTTTGCCAATTCCACAAGAACTGTCTTAGCGAAAGGCTTCTTGAGGGGAAAGCTGTAACTCTGTGAGATGATTTCACAGAACACAAAGAAGTTTCTCAGAAAGCTTCTTTCTCTTTGTTATCGGAGGATATTTCCTTTGGCCCTATAGTCTTCAAAGGGATCCGAAATATCTGTTCTCAGATTCCACAGAAATAAGGCTAGCAAAGAGATCCACGAAATACAGATGTAACTCTGTGAGATGAATTAACAGAACACTAAGCATTTTCTCAGAAGCTTCTTTCCAGATTTCATCTGAGGATATTTCCTTTTTCACCATAGCCCTCTATGGGCTTCCAAATATCACTTTGCCAATTCCACAAGAACTGTCTTAGCGAAAGGCTTCTTGAGGGAAAGCTGTAACTCTGTGAGATGATTTCACAGAACACAAAGAAGTTTCTCAGAAAGCTTCTTTCTCTTTGTTATCGGAGGATATTTCCTTTGGCCCTATAGTCTTCAAAGGGATCCGAAATATCTGTTCTCAGATTCCACAGAAAATAAGGCTAGCAAAGAGATCCACGAAATACAGATGTAACTCTGTGAGATGAATTAACAGAACACTAAGCAGTTTCTCAGAAAGCTTCTTTCCAGATTTCATCTGAGGATATTTCCTTTTTCACCATAGCCCTCTATGGGCTTCCAAATATCACTTTGCCAATTCCACAAGAACTGTCTTAGCGAAAGGCTTCTTGAGGGGAAAGCTGTAACTCTGTGAGATGATTTCACAGAACACAAAGAAGTTTCTCAGAAAGCTTCTTTCTCTTTGTTATCGGAGGATATTTCCTTTGGCCCTATAGTCTTCAAAGGGATCCGAAATATCTGTTCTCAGATTCCACAGAAATAAGGCTAGCAAAGAGATCCACGAAATACAGATGTAACTCTGTGAGATGAATTAACAGAACACTAAGCAGTTTCTCAGAAAGCTTCTTTCCAGATTTCATCTGAGGATATTTCCTTTTTCACCATAGCCCTCTATGGGCTTCCAATATCACTTTGCCAATTCCACAAGAACTGTCTTAGCGAAAGGCTTCTTGAGGGGAAAGCTGTAACTCTGTGAGATGATTTCACAGAACACAAAGAAGTTTCTCAGAAAGCTTCTTTCTCTTTGTTATCGGAGGATATTTCCTTTGGCCCTATAGTCTTCAAAGGGATCCGAAATATCTGTTCTCAGATTCCACAGAAATAAGGCTAGCAAAGAGATCCACGAAATACAGATGTAACTCTGTGAGATGAATTAACAGAACACTAAGCAGTTTCTCAGAAAGCTTCTTTCCAGATTTCATCTGAGGATATTTCCTTTTTCACCATAGCCCTCTATGGGCTTCCAAATATCACTTTGCCAATTCCACAAGAACTGTCTTAGCGAAAGGCTTCTTGAGGGGAAAGCTGTAACTCTGTGAGATGATTTCACAGAACACAAAGAAGTTTCTCAGAAAGCTTCTTTCTCTTTGTTATCGAGGATATTTCCTTTGGCCCTATAGTCTTCAAAGGGATCCGAAATATCTGTTCTCAGATTCCACAGAAATAAGGCTAGCAAAGAGATCCACGAAATACAGATGTAACTCTGTGAGATGAATTAACAGAACACTAAGCAGTTTCTCAGAAAGCTTCTTTCCAGATTTCATCTGAGGATATTTCCTTTTTCACCATAGCCCTCTATGGGCTTCCAAATATCACTTTGCCAATTCCACAAGAACTGTCTTAGCGAAAGGCTTCTTGAGGGGAAAGCTGTAACTCTGTGAGATGATTTCACAGAACACAAAGAAGTTTCTCAGAAAGCTTCTTTCTCTTTGTTATCGGAGGATATTTCCTTTGGCCCTATAGTCTTCAAAGGGATCCGAAATATCTGTTCTCAGATTCCACAGAAATAAGGCTAGCAAAGAGATCCACGAAATACAGATGTAACTCTGTGAGATGAATTAACAGAACACTAAGCAGTTTCTCAGAAAGCTTCTTTCCAGATTTCATCTGAGGATATTTCCTTTTTCACCATAGCCCTCTATGGGCTTCCAAATATCACTTTGCCAATTCCACAAGAACTGTCTTAGCGAAAGGCTTCTTGAGGGGAAAGCTGTAACTCTGTGAGATGATTTCACAGAACACAAAGAAGTTTCTCAGAAAGCTTCTTTCTCTTTGTTATCGGAGGATATTTCCTTTGGCCCTATAGTCTTCAAAGGGATCCGAAATATCTGTTCTCAGATTCCACAGAAATAAGGCTAGCAAAGAGATCCACGAAATACAGATGTAACTCTGTGAGATGAATTAACAGAACACTAAGCAGTTTCTCAGAAAGCTTCTTTCCAGATTTCATCTGAGGATATTTCCTTTTTCACCATAGCCCTCTATGGGCTTCCAAATATCACTTTGCCAATTCCACAAGAACTGTCTTAGCGAAAGGCTTCTTGAGGGGAAAGCTGTAACTCTGTGAGATGATTTCACAGAACACAAAGAAGTTTCTCAGAAAGCTTCTTTCTCTTTGTTATCGAGGATATTTCCTTTGGCCCTATAGTCTTCAAAGGGATCCGAAATATCTGTTCTCAGATTCCACAGAAATAAGGCTAGCAAAGAGATCCACGAAATACAGATGTAACTCTGTGAGATGAATTAACAGAACACTAAGCAGTTTCTCAGAAAGCTTCTTTCCAGATTTCATCTGAGGATATTTCCTTTTTCACCATAGCCCTCTATGGGCTTCCAAATATCACTTTGCCAATTCCACAAGAACTGTCTTAGCGAAAGGCTTCTTGAGGGGAAAGCTGTAACTCTGTGAGATGATTTCACAGAACACAAAGAAGTTTCTCAGAAAGCTTCTTTCTCTTTGTTATCGGAGGATATTTCCTTTGGCCCTATAGTCTTCAAAGGGATCCGAAATATCTGTTCTCAGATTCCACAGAAATAAGGCTAGCAAAGAGATCCACGAAATACAGATGTAACTCTGTGAGATGAATTAACAGAACACTAAGCAGTTTCTCAGAAAGCTTCTTTCCAGATTTCATCTGAGGATATTTCCTTTTTCACCATAGCCCTCTATGGGCTTCCAAATATCACTTTGCCAATTCCCAAAGAACTGTCTTAGCGAAAGGCTTCTTGAGGGGAAAGCTGTAACTCTGTGAGATGATTTCACAGAACACAAAGAAGTTCTCAGAAAGCTTCTTTCTCTTTGTTATCGGAGGATATTTCCTTTGGCCCTATAGTCTTCAAAGGGATCCGAAATATCTGTTCTCAGATTCCACAGAAATAAGGCTAGCAAAGAGATCCACGAAATACAGATGTAACTCTGTGAGATGAATTAACAGAACACTAAGCAGTTTCTCAGAAAGCTTCTTTCCAGATTTCATCTGAGGATATTTCCTTTTTCACCATAGCCCTCTATGGGCTTCCAAATATCACTTTGCCAATTCCACAAGAACTGTCTTAGCGAAAGGCTTCTTGAGGGAAAGCTGTAACTCTGTGAGAGATGATTTCACAGAACACAAAGAAGTTTCTCAGAAAGCTTCTTTCTCTTTGTTATCGGAGGATATTTCCTTTGGCCCTATAGTCTTCAAAGGGATCCGAAATATCTGTTCTCAGATTCCACAGAAATAAGGCTAGCAAAGAGATCCACGAAATACAGATGTAACTCTGTGAGATGAATTAACAGAACACTAAGCAGTTTCTCAGAAAGCTTCTTTCCAGATTTCATCTGAGGATATTTCCTTTTTCACCATAGCCCTCTATGGGCTTCCAATATCACTTTGCCAATTCCACAAGAACTGTCTTAGCGAAAGGCTTCTTGAGGGGAAAGCTGTAACTCTGTGAGATGATTTCACAGAACACAAAGAAGTTTCTCAGAAAGCTTCTTTCTCTTTGTTATCGGAGGATATTTCCTTTGGCCCTATAGTCTTCAAAGGGATCCGAAATATCTGTTCTCAGATTCCACAGAAATAAGGCTAGCAAAGAGATCCACGAAATACAGATGTAACTCTGTGAGATGAATTAACAGAACACTAAGCAGTTTCTCAGAAAGCTTCTTTCCAGATTTCATCTGAGGATATTTCCTTTTTCACCATAGCCCTCTATGGGCTTCCAAATATCACTTTGCCAATTCCACAAGAACTGTCTTAGCGAAAGGCTTCTTGAGGGAAAGCTGTAACTCTGTGAGATGATTTCACAGAACACAAAGAAGTTTCTCAGAAAGCTTCTTTCTCTTTGTTATCGGAGGATATTTCCTTTGGCCCTATAGTCTTCAAAGGGATCCGAAATATCTGTTCTCAGATTCCACAGAAATAAGGCTAGCAAAGAGATCCACGAAATACAGATGTAACTCTGTGAGATGAATTAACAGAACACTAAGCAGTTTCTCAGAAAGCTTCTTTCCAGATTTCATCTGAGGATATTTCCTTTTTCACCATAGCCCTCTATGGGCTTCCAAATATCACTTTGCCAATTCCACAAGAACTGTCTTAGCGAAAGGCTTCTTGAGGGGAAAGCTGTAACTCTGTGAGATGATTTCACAGAACACAAAGAAGTTTCTCAGAAAGCTTCTTTCTCTTTGTTATCGGAGGATATTTCCTTTGGCCCTATAGTCTTCAAAGGGATCCGAAATATCTGTTCTCAGATTCCACAGAAATAAGGCTAGCAAAGAGATCCACGAAATACAGATGTAACTCTGTGAGATGAATTAACAGAACACTAAGCAGTTTTCTCAGAAAGCTTCTTTCCAGATTTCATCTGAGGATATTTCCTTTTTCACCATAGCCCTCTATGGGCTTCCAAATATCACTTTGCCAATTCCACAAGAACTGTCTTAGCGAAAGGCTTCTTGAGGGGAAAGCTGTAACTCTGTGAGATGATTTCACAGAACACAAAGAAGTTTCTCAGAAAGCTTCTTTCTCTTTGTTATCGGAGGATATTTCCTTTGGCCCTATAGTCTTCAAAGGATCCGAAATATCTGTTCTCAGATTCCACAGAAATAAGGCTAGCAAAGAGATCCACGAAATACAGATGTAACTCTGTGAGATGAATTAACAGAACACTAAGCAGTTTCTCAGAAAGCTTCTTTCCAGATTTCATCTGAGGATATTTCCTTTTTCACCATAGCCCTCTATGGGCTTCCAAATATCACTTTGCCAATTCCACAAGAACTGTCTTAGCGAAAGGCTTCTTGAGGGGAAAGCTGTAACTCTGTGAGATGATTTCACAGAACACAAAGAAGTTTCTCAGAAAGCTTCTTTCTCTTTGTTATCGGAGGATATTTCCTTTGGCCCTATAGTCTTCAAAGGGATCCGAAATATCTGTTCTCAGATTCCACAGAAATAAGGCTAGCAAAGAGATCCACGAAATACAGATGTAACTCTGTGAGATGAATTAACAGAACACTAAGCAGTTTCTCAGAAAGCTTCTTTCCAGATTTCATCTGAGGATATTTCCTTTTTCACCATAGCCCTCTATGGGCTTCCAAATATCACTTTGCCAATTCCACAAGAACTGTCTTAGCGAAAGGCTTCTTGAGGGGAAAGCTGTAACTCTGTGAGATGATTTCACAGAACACAAAGAAGTTTCTCAGAAAGCTTCTTTCTCTTTGTTATCGGAGGATATTTCCTTTGGCCCTATAGTCTTCAAAGGGATCCGAAATATCTGTTCTCAGATTCCACAGAAATAAGGCTAGCAAAGAGATCCACGAAATACAGATGTAACTCTGTGAGATGAATTAACAGAACACTAAGCAGTTTCTCAGAAAGCTTCTTTCCAGATTTCATCTGAGGATATTTCCTTTTTCACCATAGCCCTCTATGGGCTTCCAAATATCACTTTGCCAATTCCACAAGAACTGTCTTAGCGAAAGGCTTCTTGAGGGGAAAGCTGTAACTCTGTGAGATGATTTCACAGAACACAAAGAAGTTTCTCAGAAAGCTTCTTTCTCTTTGTTATCGGAGGATATTTCCTTTGGCCCTATAGTCTTCAAAGGGATCCGAAATATCTGTTCTCAGATTCCACAGAAATAAGGCTAGCAAAGAGATCCACGAAATACAGATGTAACTCTGTGAGATGAATTAACAGAACACTAAGCAGTTTCTCAGAAAGCTTCTTTCCAGATTTCATCTGAGGATATTTCCTTTTTCACCATAGCCCTCTATGGGCTTCCAAATATCACTTTGCCAATTCCACAAGAACTGTCTTAGCGAAAGGCTTCTTGAGGGGAAAGCTGTAACTCTGTGAGATGATTTCACAGAACACAAAGAAGTTTCTCAGAAAGCTTCTTTCTCTTTGTTATCGGAGGATATTTCCTTTGGCCCTATAGTCTTCAAAGGGATCCGAAATATCTGTTCTCAGATTCCACAGAAATAAGGCTAGCAAAGAGATCCACGAAATACAGATGTAACTCTGTGAGATGAATTAACAGAACACTAAGCAGTTTCTCAGAAAGCTTCTTTCCAGATTTCATCTGAGGATATTTCCTTTTTCACCATAGCCCTCTATGGGCTTCCAAATATCACTTTGCCAATTCCACAAGAACTGTCTTAGCGAAAGGCTTCTTGAGGGGAAAGCTGTAACTCTGTGAGATGATTTCACAGAACACAAAGAAGTTTCTCAGAAAGCTTCTTTCTCTTTGTTATCGGAGGATATTTCCTTTGGCCCTATAGTCTTCAAAGGGATCCGAAATATCTGTTCTCAGATTCCACAGAAATAAGGCTAGCAAAGAGATCCACGAAATACAGATGTAACTCTGTGAGATGAATTAACAGAACACTAAGCAGTTTCTCAGA